>NW_015506351.1:146097-153754 GCF_001515645.1 Sinocyclocheilus grahami | reverse complement strand
TGCCAAACTCGCTTTTCTTCCTTTTCTCATCAAATATCACATCGGAAAATTGGAAATCAAGTTTTTTCTCGAAATTTTATGACTTTTTTCTAGTTATTTAATGAGTTTAATCTCAACATTTTATCTCAACTTTTTTCTTGAAATGTAACAAATTTTTTCTCGAAATTTAACGACTTTAATCTTGAGATGGTTTTATTTTTTTTATTATTGCTTGGCCCTAATCCTCTTCCTTAATACTTAAATTGTGACTGTTTTTGATAGAGAAAAAAAAGTATGATTATAAATGCGCCTCAGGAAACATTTTTTAAAATAATTTTAAAAATGCATTCAGTGACCCCTTTAAAGGGGTCCTATGCCCTTTTATGAAGTATTGATTTGGTTTTTGGGGTGTACTAGAATAGGTTTTCATGCTTGACTTTTTTTTTTTTTAGTCGAATAATTATTTTTTCGCTAAGAAAACATGCGCATAAAATATAATGGAAGTACATATAAGAAATAAATTCCTCGATGCGCATCAAAAAAGTCATGTGACTTTGAGTGATGGGAAATGTTGTTTTGGTCATTTTGAAGCCAAAGTCTGTCATCAAAGTGGTTCGGTATAGCTATCTTTCATGACTGCGTTCACAAACAGCAGTCATCTGCCTCTAAAAGCAAGATAACATGACCGTGTTTATTGCATTCTGTCTGCGCGCTCTGAGGAGCAAGTAATTTATTATATACAAAAATTATATTCCAATTTTGCATATAAATTACTTTAGATGGAAACATAGCTACTGTGATCATCGCATGCCCAGTAAACATGACAGTGTTTGGCTACAACCTTTGATGCGATGGAAGCAGTTCTAAATATATAACGATATAATCAATACTTTTCACCATTAGTTCAGCTTGGAGGCTGTTTAAGTAAAAATACAGTAAAAGTTTTCAAGAGAGTTCCACATGTAATGCTCATTTCATATGCACAGATGTTAGCCAATCATAAAAGTGGGCATTTTCATTAAGTCTCACAGCAGACACGCCCCCCTTTAGTGGATCATTCAAATCAGAGGCTAAAATCGGGGTAGAAAATGGCTATTTATACTTTACGGAAGAGGATTAGGGCCACGCAATAATAAAAAAATAAAATCATCTCGAGATTAAAGTCGTTAAATTTCGAGAATAAAGTCGTTATGTTTCGAGAAAAAAAGTTGAAATAAAATGTTGAGAATAAACTCATTAAATTATGAGAAAAAAGTTGTTAAATTGCGAGAAAAAAGTCGAGATAAAATGTTGAGAATAAACTCATTAAATAACGAGAAAAAAGTTGTTACATTTTGAGAAAAAATAGAGAATAAACACACCCGTATCATGTTCATTTCAACTTGTTGGACGGCGTTATTCAGCGTCTGCAGTGTGGTGGGTTGGAGAGTAATGCACTGGGGAGTAGCGACTGTGTTCGAGTCCATCTTTTGCCAAACTCGCTTTTCTTCCTTTTCTCATCAAATATCACATCGGAAAATTGGAAATCAAGTTTTTTCTCGAAATTTTATGACTTTTTTCTAGTTATTTAATGAGTTTAATCTCAACATTTTATCTCAACTTTTTTCTTGAAATGTAACAAATTTTTTCTCGAAATTTAACGACTTTAATCTTGAGATGGTTTTATTTTTTTTATTATTGCTTGGCCCTAATCCTCTTCCGTAATACTTAAATTGTGACTGTTTTTGATAGAGAAAAAAAAGTATGATTATAAATGCGCCTCAGGAAACATTTTTTAAAATAATTTTAAAAATGCATTCAGTGACCCCTTTAAAGGGGTCCTATGCCCTTTTATGAAGTATTGATTTGGTTTTTGGGGTGTACTAGAATAGGTTTTCATGCTTGACTGTTACAAAAATGCATTATTGTTCACATTTTACATAACTGAGTTACTGTCGCTATGTCTGACAAGTCATGGCACTCTCACGCCACACATCATGTTCTAATGCAGTGAAAAATACATCACGGAGCAAAGAGAAAACTGACAACACATTGACAGACAAAACAGGTTACTTTTGGTGTGAAACAAAAAGACTCCGCTTTCAAATTTGAAATTCAAACAATAAATACCGATTTATGGCTCTTTAATGTGTCGTGACAGATCTCTGTAGCACCTCAGTTCAAGCGGCACGTGAACTGATAATCTCTTCCTCTTTGCTAGTTATAGCATGATATAAACATGAGTGAACATCAGAAGGTATCTAACCTCAACTGTGGAAAGACCTTAATACACGCTTTTTTTCAAGTTCAATTCTACGGATGTTAATCTACTCTCCTCTTTGGTTTGTTTGTCGGATAAAATGGTAGATTATGATTGGTTAGATTGCCTGTCAATCAAACTCCCTCAAAGATTGAATTGCAGGACCGCTCTTCCCAGTCTGTCTCAAACACCCTGTTCAGTTCCTGTTTCAATGAAACCCCTCCTTCCGAAACACAAAATGCGCTCTGATTGGTTAGCTGGCCCAGTGCGTCGTGATTGGAGAACCGCTTAGTGACACGCCCCTTACCATAACATGAGTTTCATCTGCTCAGCTGTAAATTTTAACTCATTTTGCCATTATAGTCTATGGTCTCTAGTGCAGCTCAATCAGGGCTGTATTTCCCGATCGTAGCGCCATTGGTTTCAATGGGTCTATGATGTACTTAAGCTTACGATGCTTGTGGGAAATGCAGTGCTGGCTTCGCCTGCGTTTTTGAGGGTTTTTTTGTGGGCGGGAATTATTTAAAAGAGTGATATTGTGAAGAAGTGCACTGCAGTTCTGGTAAAGTGTTTTCTGTTAAAGAGAATATCTCAGTGTAGAGTGGTCTTTGAGCTTTGCAGAACTTTTTTATGCTCAAACAGCAACACTACACACTAACTGCTGTTGAAAAAGTAAAAAAGCATAATAGGACACCATTAACTACACCTTTAATCTCCATTTCTCTTTCAGAGTCTGATCACAGCTCACGATCAGTACAAGGCCACCCTGCCAGAAGCCGATAAGGAGCGCATCGCCATTATGGGCATCCAGAACGAGATCACCAAGATCGCCCAGACCTACGGCATCAAGCTGGTCGGAGTCAATCCCTACACGGTCCTCAGCCCACAGGACATCACCAACAAATGGGAGGCAGTGAGTACAGACACACAAAGCTCATGGCTAGTCATTTACTTCACTTCTGGTTGCATGAAGAGACTCAGATGTGTGTTTCTGATCTGTCGCCCCCTGCAGGTGAAGCAGCTGGTTCCCCTCAGAGACCAGATGCTGCAGGAGGAGGTTGCCAGGCAACAGGCCAATGAGAGGCTGCGGCGCTCCTTCGCCGCTCAGGCCAACATCATCGGACCCTGGATTCAGACCAAGATGGAGGTGAGCTTATTCAACATGATGAAACCATGAGGTGTTGGGAGTAAACAACAAGATTTAATGAAGTTGCGAGTGTATCAGTGTTGGGAAGTTACTAAAAGCAGTAATCAAACACTTTCTTTCTAAGTCTAAGTCAAATTTGCTTTAATGAACCGATTCATTCAGACAGCTCATATGTGACCCTGGACCACAAAACCAGTCATAAGGGTCCATTTTTCAAAATTGAGATTTATTCATAATAAGCTGAATAAATAAGCTTTCCATTGATGTATGGTTTGTTAGGATAGGACAATATTTGGCAGAGATACAACTATTTAAAAATCTGCAATCTGAGGATGCAAAAAAAATCTAAATACTGAGAAAATCGCCTTTTGAAGTTGTCCAAATTAAGTTCTTAGCAATGCATATTACTAATCAAAAGTTTTGATATATTTATGGTAGGAAATTGACTAAATATCTTCATGGAACATGATCTTTACTTAATATCCTAATGCTTTTTGGCATAAAGGAAAAATGGATAATTTTGACCCATACAATGTTTTTTTGGCTATTGCTACAAATATACCTGTGCTACTTAAAGGGTTAGTTCCCCCAAAAATGAAAATTAGCCCACAAATTACTCACCCTCAATGCATCCAAGGTGTATATGACTTTGTATATGACACTCAGCGGGTGTTGCATGCTTCAGTCCAAAAGAAGTGAAATAAAAAGCGACCAGCCATAAAAAAAAAAAAGTGTCTCACACGGCCCCGGGGGGTGAACAAAGGCCTTCTGTAGCGAATCGATGCATTTTTGTAAGAAAAATATCCATATTCAAAACTTAATAATCACTTTAATGTAGCTTGCGCCAACAGTCCTACACTGAAGCAGTTTCAGGCGGATGACGTATGAGGTCAGCGTTGCGCATGCGCCGCTCAGAAGTGACGAACGCGGAAGCTCAGCGGAGAGATCAAAACAAAACAACGGTCATGAATTAGAAGTACAAAACGAGGATTTGTAAAGAAGAATGTCAGAGGATTTCAATATAAGCCAAGAGGAGACTGGTTTTTCTTTGCTAAAGTAAAGAAACTTTGCTTCCTTTTGATCCTGTTAACAAACGTTGGTTTTCATGAGACTCACCGGCGCATTATTACGTTTTGAATATGGATATTTTTCTTACAAAAACGCATCGATTCGCTACAGAAGGCCTTTGTTCACCCCTGGAGCCGTGTGAGACACTTTTTTTTATTTTTATGGATGGGCGCATTTTATTTAACTTCTTTTGGACTGAAGCACTGCAACACCTGCTGAGTGGCATGAAACAGCTTAAAAGATCAAAGACCATTTTTAATATAACTCCGACTGAATTCGTCTGAAAGAAGAAAGTCTTATAGACCTAGGATGCCTTGAGGGAAGGGATGTAACGATTCACTCAACTCACGATTCGATTCACGATTTTTTATTTTTTTAACAAAATGAGATTTAAGACAAATTATAAATTAAATGTGTCCTTTTATTATTGCTTGGACAAAATTCTGCACATTTCTTTGTGAAATTGAAATGTAACACTATAATAATATACTAATATAGCACTTGCATATTATTGCTCTTTTGTTGGTTTTGATTGCTTCTATTGTCCTCATTTGTAAGTCGCTTTGGACAAAAGCATTTGCTAAATGACAAAATTTAAATATATAGTAAATGTAAATAACAAAACTACATTGAAATTTTAAAACAAGCCCCAAATCAAATACATAAGTAACACAAATAAAATAAATCTCTTCATATAAACAAACTAAGGCTTTGTCTGTGCTTTTTCCATTTAAACTTAGAGGCAACCACTGCATTTTAATCATGATCCAAACAAAGATGCTGCATACATGCAACATGAGCACTTTTTAATCTAAATTAGATTGTATAATTTTGAAATTTGAAGCAAAAACAGAATGGTTTGACTTCAGTTTTATGAAACTATACATAAAAATATCTGCATGAAA
The DNA here is from genome assembly GCF_001515645.1 of Sinocyclocheilus grahami. Taxonomy (NCBI): domain Eukaryota; kingdom Metazoa; phylum Chordata; class Actinopteri; order Cypriniformes; family Cyprinidae; genus Sinocyclocheilus; species Sinocyclocheilus grahami. The sequence continues at coordinate 148,416 of NW_015506351.1, read as the reverse complement.
CAGAAACAGCAGACGAGCTGAACGAGACGCAGATTCACTCTCTGCCAGCAGGTGGCGCTTAACGCGTTTCCACTTATGAACTTTAATATGCATTGTACAGAGGCAAGATGAAAAGAAAAAATACCCTCTAAACTTTTCTAAAGACAGTAAGTTCCCCTCAGACATGCATTCATATAAACTCCTACACCTAAATGAATCACGATTTGTTTAGCATCTCAACCGATTTGAATCGTCACATATTTGAATCGATTTTCAACCGGCTCGCGGTTAATCGTTACATCCCTACTTGAGGGTGAGTAATTTGTGGGCTAATTTTCATTTTTGGGTGAACTAACCCTTTAAGACTGGTTTTGTGCTCCAGGATCACATATAAGTGAAGAAATCTGATGCAAATGAACAAGTTAAAAAAACGGAATTAAAATGAGAAATGTTTACTAATCTAACGTTGTTTTAGACTTTATTTCATTAAATTTTTTTATGGTTTTAATTTTAGTTAACTATAGTAACCCTGATAATAGCACTTTTAGAGTTCATTTAAAACACACTGACCCTATATTTTATATAAAATATAAAAACTAAGGTAAAAATAAAAAAGTCAAAACATACATGTATTTAATGTTTTAAATGTTCTGTTCATTTTTAAAAATACATTTTAGCAAAATTTAAATAGCAGAACTATAATGAATCACAAAACAAATCTGGAAACAGCAAACAAGCTGTTAAAATAATTTACTTTTTATTTTATTTTTTATAATTCGTTAATGATTAACCTGGTCTCTCCTATATATTTTAGTGATGTGTTCATAATAATATTTAGTCTAATAATAATATAAAGTTTTTTTGTATGATGCCTTACCCAAAATTAAAACCATTAAACAGAGCTTGCATAAAAAATCCACATTACACACGGAACAGTAAGCATTATGAGAGGAATGATGAATGTTCAAGAGCCAGCAACAATTGACGATGGCTCTGTTTCTGGCATCATCCGTCATTCCCTCCTCCAGCACGTCCGTGTGGGCTGGGAGCAGCTGCTCACCACCATCGCTCGCACCATCAACGAGGTGGAGAACCAGATCCTGACCCGCGACGCCAAGGGCATCAGCCAGGAGCAGCTCAACGAGTTCAGAGCCTCCTTCAACCACTTCGACAGGGTCAGTGAGATGCACATCCACATTCACATCTGACCGTATGCAAGGGGACTCACTATTGTTTTTAACTTGCAGAAGAGAAACGGCATGATGGACCCCGATGATTTCCGCGCATGTCTGATCTCCATGGGTTACGATCTGGTGAGCGACGAGAAAACTCCTCCCACTCACATAAAACCCCTTCTGTATCGATATTACTAATGCACTGAGACAAAATCATTCATCCTCACCAAATGACACGCACATACATTTCAAATGTTTGAAGTCGGTAGGATTATTTCATGTTTTTGAAAGAAGTCTCATCTGCTCAACATGAATGCATTTTTTAATAAAATCAGTGAAATATTATTACAATTTCAAATAACTGCTATCTATGTGAATATAATGTAAAATGTAATGTATTTCTATGATCAAAGCTGTATTTCCAGCATCATTACTCCAGTCTTCAGTGTCACATGATCTTCAGAAATCAGTATAATATGCTGATTTGCTGCTTAAGATTTTTGGATTATTATCGGTGTCGAAACAGTTGTGCTGCTTCACATATCTGTAGAAACTGTAGTACATATGATTTTTTTTTAATTTTTTGATGAATAGAAAGTTCACAAGAACAGCATTTATTTGAAATCGAAAGACCAGTTTTGATCAAATTTATAATGCATAATTTATGGGGGTATCAGTTTATCGGTATATTTACAATTATTTAGGTTGGTAAATTAACATTATATAAATTATATAACAAAAAATATGCCTAAAACATTGTTAGTAAATTTTTACAGTGTGCAGTCTCTCATCATCTCTCTTCACTTTCTGTCCCATGTTTTTTTTTTTGGATCTGTCCTCTTGTTCATTTGCACTCCGTTTGTTCTTGGATCTCTCTCTCGTTCTCTTTCTCTCTCCTCTAAATGGGAGAGAGGAGAGCTCATGGCCTATATAGAAATCCCAGAGGGAGTGTATGAATCGCAGATCCTCTCCGAGTAGCTGTTTTGTCATGTTTTATATCATTCAACTAATAAAAGGCAACTCCGTTTGCTAACGACTCGGCGTCCCATAAGAGCATTGTTCTAAATGTACTGCAAACACAGTTGTTTGCTTCAGAACATGCTCTCTCTTTCCCCCGATTTCCCCTTCTTTGCGCAATTTGCAGTCACGCTCTCTTTCTTTGTCT
>NW_015506351.1:122352-145431 GCF_001515645.1 Sinocyclocheilus grahami | reverse complement strand
TATATATATATATATATATATATATATATATATATATATATATATATATATATATATATATATATATATATATATATATTGTTATTTTTACCTCATTTATAAAAAGGCTTATTTCTTTAAGTTAAGCATGACTTTGCAGAAAACCTCTCTTTCATACTGAATCATTTACGAGTCAAGCCATCTTCTCAACCAGGAATAATTTCAATCTCAGTAGGCGCTTTGCTGGACACCAATAAGCACAAAAGTAAATGTGATATCTTGAATCTCATTGGCTGTTTCTGTCAGGGTGAGGTGGAGTTTGCCCGCATCATGACCCTGGTGGACCCCAACAACACAGGCGTGGTTACCTTCCAGGCCTTCATCGACTTCATGACACGCGAGACCGCTGAAACCGACACTGCCGAACAGGTCATGGCCTCCTTCAAGATCCTGGCCTCCGACAAGGTGAGATCAACATCCAGTGTTGCTGCTCTTTAATCCATTTGTGTCTGTTTGGCAAGCCGATTTAACATTTAATCCTTTAAACGTACTAGTATCTATTTTAGATTTTTTTTAGCTACTAGTGTCTATTCCATTAGGTACTAGTACTTATTCTTAAGCTACTAGTTTTTATTGTTTAGTTACTAGTAACTTAAAGATACTAGTTGCTATTTATTAGATACTAGTACTTGTTTCAATAGTGAATAGTAACTATTCTGTTTTTACTAGTAACACATTTAACATTTTTGCCATTGACGTCTATGGGGATCTGTCATTCACATATCAACGATTCAGTTCTGACTAGTATGTATTCCTATAGTGACTACTATCTTTTTAAATATTATAGTTAAGCACTCTGATTTTTTTACTCGTCTTAGATTATGACTAGTCCGAATTGGCACTGTCGAGGCCACTGTAGAGGTTTGGTATAAGTATCAGTATCTAATAAATATGTACTAATATCTATTCAATAAGTTTTAGTAGCTAATCAATAAGTACTAGTATCTCATAATAAGCACCACTGTATATTTAAAAGGTACATGTATCTAGAACTAGTACCTAACAATTAAATACACTAGTATTTATTCATTATATATTAGCACCTGTGAAATAGATACTAGTTCTTATTGATTAGATGCTAGTACTTATTTCAATAGTGACTAGAAACACATTTCGCATTTTTGCCATTGACTTCTATGAGGATCTGTCATTTAAATAGCAACTGTTCAGTTTTTACTAGTATGTATTCCAATTGTGACTAGTACATATTTTTATATACTAGTATTTATTCATTAAGTACTAGTACTTATTTTTTAGATACTAGTACCTATTTTTAGATACTTGAACTGAATGGGTACTAGTATCGTATGAATGTACCAGTATCTCTGATAAATAAAAGAACTAGTAGCTAATGAATAAATACTAGTATCATTTAAAAAGGTAGTAGTACCTAAATAATAAGCACTAGTAGCTAATGAGTAAGTACTATTAGTTAATGGAATAGATACTTGTATCTACAAATTAAGATCTATTAGTATGAAAATAACGCTACACTTTATTGTAACAGGTGTCCCTGTTACAGTGTAATTATACATAAAAGTACTGAGTAGTATTAATCAACTACATGTACTTGCTACATGATTAGGGATTGACTTGGGGTTACTTGTATGTAATTATGCATAATTTATTGTTATTATAATAGTAAGAACATGTAACAAGGACACCTTAAAATAAAGTGTTACGAAAATAGATAGTATGTTTTAAGGATCAAATGTTAAAATGGCTTGCCATATAAGTATTAGTAACTAATAAATAAGATCTAGTACCTAATGAGCAAGTACTAATACCTAATGGGAATAGATACTAGTAGCTAAAAAATTGAATAGATACAAGCATGTTTTAAGGATTAAATGTTAAAACAACTTGCCATATTGTCTGGGAGAATTCAGAATTAATTACGCTCGATGTTTATTTGCACACGTTTCCACTGTATATTTAAAAGGTACATGTATCTAGAACTAGTACCTAACAATTAAATACACTAGTATTTATTCATTATATATTAGCACCTGTGAAATAGATACTAGTACTTATTGATTAGATGCTAGTACTTATTTCAATAGTGACTAGTAACTGCTCTATTGTTGCTAGAAACACATTTTGCATTTTTGCCATTGACTTCTATGAGGATCTGTCATTTAAATAGCAACTGTTCAGTTTTTACTAGTATGTATTCCAATTGTCACTAGTACATGTATTTATTCATTAAATACTAGTACTTATTTTTTAGATACTAGTACCTATTTTTAGATACTTGAACTGAATAGGTACTAGTATCGTATGAATGTACCAGTATCTCTGATAAATAAAAAAAGTATTAGTACCTAAAGAATTACCTGAATTACCTAATACCTGAAAGAAGTACCTAAGTAAGTAGTAGTACCTAAAGAATAAGCACTAGTAGCTAATGAGTAAGTACTATTAGTTAATGGAATAGATACTTGTATCTACAAATTAAGTACTAGTAGTATGAAAATAAGGCTACACTTTATTGTAACAGGTGTCCCTGTTACAGTGTAATTATACATATAAGTACTGAGTAGTATTAATCAACTACATGTACTTGCTACATGATTAGGGATTGGCTTAGGGTTACTTGCATGTAATTATGCATAATTTATTGTTATTATAATAGTAAGTACATGTAACTTGTAACAAGGACACCTTAAAATAAAGTGTTACGAAAATAGATACTAGTATGTTTTAAGGATCAAATGTTAAAACAACTTGCCATATTGTCTGGGAGAATTCAGAATTAATTACGCTCGATGTTTATTTGCACACGTTATAGTATCAATTTTAGTACAAAAACACAGTGAGAGTTGGTGTAAAAGTGTCTGTTCTTGTCATTCAGCCCTACATCACCGTGGAGGAGCTTCGTCGTGAACTCCCACCCGAGCAGGCCGAGTACTGCATCAGCCGCATGACCAAGTACATCGGCCCTGAGGTGGCCCTTGGAGCCCTGGATTACATCTCCTTCTCCAGTGCCCTCTATGGAGAGAGCGATTTATAAATGCTCTGAATGTCTTTCTTTTTCTCTTTCTTTCCTCTCATCTTCCTCTCTCCTCTCGTTTTCTCCAAGTCCCCAAATGTAGCTTTTCCCTAGTTTCCCCTCTGTTTTCTGTCTGCTAGCTTTTCATAGATAAGCTGGTTTGAATGGCCCCGGCTGGATGCGAGTTGTGGCCGACACCAGACTGGCCTTCATTATGAAGATTGGCTGCTGGTCTTAATCTAGATTTCCTTTTTCATCTCCAATCCATCTCATTTGGGAGCGACGTAAAGGTTTTATTAATGCAATGGGAATGCTAAGCTGCTCTGTATGTGAGTGAGTGTGTCTGGTACAAACTGTGCTGTGACAGTGAAGGCGGATTGATATTACGCTGCATAATACAGGAGTGTGGCTGCATTCGTAATAACTTACTATCACACTACTCATACTGTTGCAGTGTTTTTGTATGTATTGGATACCCAGATGATCTACTGCTTTAGCTGAAATGTGCATTATACAGCCAGTGCACAATGCATGAAATAAGGATATGCTTTTTCATAAATGGGTCTTGTCTGTCCTCAGATATCATCCTTGCATCATTGCCTTGAGGAAAGGAAATGAGATGCACATCCAGAATCTTGCACAGTACATATTTAACATTTGGAATACCATATTACTAGTCTTACTATTGCTGCCATGCATATTGTGTCCCACAATGCAATGCACTCAATATGACTCCGTTTCCAGTGTGAGGAATGAAGATGAAGACATACGATTATCTCTTTTTTGACTTATTTGATTAGACTTAAAAAGTATTTTTAGACCAAATTGGATCAAAAAAGGACCATTTTTATTAGATGCACACGCTGAATTAAACATGCAATATAGTGGTCATGTGAAATATTTGCATATTGTTGCACATACTAATTAAATGCAAGCAAGTTTTCTAAAATATTAAATATATAAATGATGCATTATCTAATTGAATATGCACTAATTTGCATACATTTCCAGAAGATAGCTCTGAACATTGGAAAAAGCCACTTTCAAAATTCTTGTTTCGCTTTGTGTCAGATGTAGCTTTTTGCAGAAGGGATTTTCAATTTCCCTATGATCTGTCCATAAATCAGAAAATACTGTCAATAGACAGTTTAAATAGTTAACAGTTTTATAAATAATGTTCCATGAAATCAGGCAAATTATGTAAAAACGAACCTCTCTGTAAAAACCTTCAGAATATAAATTAAAAACTCATTTTGAGAAAACAGCCTTTAAAGATATGCACTGCAATATCTGATGATACTGAAATATCTACAAATGCACATAGATAAAGTGCAGTTAAACAAACACTTAAATGTGTATTCTGGATGTTTCTTTACACTAGTCTGAAAGAAGACATCTTATGGAAGCAAAATAGCCTCAATGAATGAATGAATCATTCTTTTTCTTCATCGAAAATTCAATAAAATTTTGATTTAAGATGACAAAGTCTAAAAAAAATGTAAGAAATATGTACACGGATGAATCAATCACAATATGATCTATGATATGCATTTGCAAATTGGGGATTTTTTTTATGTCATGCCGACTTGTAAACTCAACATACAGTGCAGCATCAACTCTGGATTAAAGCCAGAGACTGTATTATACTCTCTTTTTGTAAAACACTGTCATTAGACAATCACTATCAAGTATTTTGGGAGCAGTGTAATATTGAATTATACCATTTTCCCCACGGTTTATTTGATAAATCCTCTGAGAAGCAGTGGTTGATGTGGATGGGTGGAGTCTGAAATGGGACAGAGATACCGATTCATTGAAGTGACTCACACACCTGTCCAATCGCTTGTGAGAGCGGCATCTCAGGAGGTTCACAGAATTCTATCAGCAAAGTTCTGTTCATCTTTAACTAGTTTCCAGTCTCACCATCCACATTCATCCTCACCCAGGACTCATACACAAGATCTATTCTTCTGACAACCCACACACACAGAGTCTCACCCAGCCCTCATTGTTGTTAACAGTGCTCTATGTGTGCTGCGATACTTGATCCCACAAGGACAAAGTCACTGCACAGAAATAAAGGGAGAGAAAATGAGCAGCAGGGGGAGGATAAGAAATACAGCTGAAACCATAGCAGAGGTGAGGAGCCAGTTGTTTTTTTTACTACAGTATTTGTGCTACAGATTAAGATCTGGTAGACAATTAAAAAAAAATAGAAAAAGGAAAGAAAGAAAATGAGCCAAAATACAGAGAACAGAATATCCAAGAGGCAGAAAACAGCAATGTTCTAAATCCACCTTAACAACAATGCAGCACAATGGCAATTACAAAGTAGCATGCTACAACCCACAACTTAGACACAGCGCATAGCAACACTCAGTGCAGGCACTAGAAACAATTTAGAAAATATAGCAACCATTGAAGCAAATTTTAGCATCATATAGTCACGTTCACACAGCAGCAGAATACGGTTGTCAGTCCTGTACTTGAGTCCTTAATACGGTTACGTTCACACACAGTTATCAATACTTTACACCTCTGCGGTTAATGAAGATTTGACGAAATAACTCGTCGTGTCAGAAAGTGATAAGACTTTCAGTCTTATGCACGTCGCCATCTTTGATTTTCCTTTGGTCACTGTCGCTATGGTTACTGGTAAGGAATATGTGCTTGATTCCCGTTGCACTGTAAGCTGCTGCTGCATTTCGAGACTCACACCAGAGAAAGCCAACCTACTGATCTGCTATTTATGCTTATTATTATTATTATTATTAGCTTTATATAAGAAGATATATTTAGCCTATAGCCTATAGCTTTCAAGCTAGAACCGCCAAACTCAGCACAGATCTTTCAGACTGTTCTGACTTTAGTGTGGTTTGTATCTATCTATCTATCTATCTATCTATCTATCTATCCTGACTATTTTTCTTTCTTTCTTTCTATCTATATCCATGTATCTTAGCGACATACTAATCATGCTAGAAACATGCTAGCGATATGCTAGTAACTTGCTAATCATGCTAACAACATGTTAATCATGCTAGAAACATGCTAGCGACATGCTAGTAACTTGCTAATCATGCTAACAACATGTTAATCATGCTAGAAACATGCTAGCGACATGCTAGTAACTTGCTAATCATGCTAGAAACATGCTAGTCACTTGCTAATCATGCTAGCAACATGCTAGTAGCACGCTAATCATGCTAGTTACTTGCTAATCATGCTAGCAAAATGCTAATTATGCTAGTAAAATGTTAATCATGCTAGAAAAATGCTAGCGACATGCTAGTAACTTGATAATCATGCTAACAACATGTTAATCATGCTAGAAACATGCTAATGACATGCTAATAACTTGCTAATCATGCTAGAAACATGCTAGTCACTTGTTAATCATGCTAGCAACATGCTAGTAGCACGCTAATCATGCTAGTTACTTGCTAATCATGCTAGCAAAATGCTAATTATGCTAGTAAAATGCTAATCATGCTAGAAAAATGCTAGCGACATGCTAGTAACTTGATAATAATGCTAACAACATGTTAATCATGCTAGAAACATGTTAGTAGCACGCTAATCATGCTAGCAACATGCGTGTAACATGCTAATTATGCTAGTAACATGCTAATCATGCTAGAAACATGCTAGTCACTTGCTAATCATGCTAGCAACATGTTAGTAGCACGCTAATCATGCTAGCAACATGCTAATTATGCTAGTAACATGCTAATCATGCTATAAACAGGCTAGCAACATGCTAGTACCTTTTGCTAATCATGCTAGAAACATGCTAGCATCTACATTTTCAAACGTCAAGCTTTTACAGCTGCTTTAAACTTTGACAAACTTTTTTATCTAGTTCCGTACTGCTCTGTAAACACAGATTATACCATATATGGTAATATAACCCTGGCCAATTTCACAAACCAGCTGTATAATCTGACACATGCTATCTAAAGAAATAGTGTGATGAATGTTGACTGTGTGCCAAACTGCACATACCTCCAAAGATGCACAATCAAGAGTGTTTAAAAAAGCAGTTTAACTTGCTTCATCCTTGGCATTTCCCAGGTCAGAATATTTTACATTAGATTTCCATTACATTTACATTTAGTAGATGTTTTATCCAAAGCAACTTGCAAATTAGGAAAAACAATAATAGCAGGGCTGCAATACCTAATTAGAAGTTCTTCGTTCTTTTCTGTGCCCCTATACTTTTTTTCTCCTGGTAATATTTATGACAATAATATTGATTTATGATTATGGATTAGGTAAATGTCAATGGAAAAATAAACCAGGAAACATTTTCCTGATAAAGGTATTTAACCTCAGGATGCTATAATGAATATTTACACACTGAGAAAACTGTTTCTAACGCATTAAATATGGATATTTTAATAGCATTGATTCGCTACAGGTGGCATTAATTCATCTCCTGGAGCCGTGTGAGGCACTTTTTATTATGGATGGATGCGCTTTATTGGACTTCTTTTGGACTGGTGAAAGAAAACACCCGCCCATGCCATTATAAAGCTTGGAAGAGCCAGGACAGTTTTTAATATAACTCCGATTGGATTCGTCTGAATGAAGAAAGTCATGTACACCTAGGATGCCTTGAGGGTGAGTAAATCATGGGGTAATTTTTAGGTTTTTATGACAGGTGCTCTTTTATAGAGAAATGTACTAGCTTTTATATGGCAGGTGTGACACGTTAGTTGAAAAACAGCACTCTTAAAAATAAAGGTGCTTATCGATGCCACAGAAGCACCCTTTTGTCTAAATGGTTCCATAAAGAACATTTAACATCTGAAGAACCTTTCTGTTTCACAAAAGGTATTCAACTTAATTCCAGTCCAGTCTTGCCAGTTAAATCTTTTCTTTTACTCAATCAATCTGTAATTTGTTGGTTAAAACTCAAAGGCTTATGAACACATGTTTCTATTAACAGGAAGGCTTTGGATTCACTGCAGAATAAGCCGGAGTGTAAGCTGAGGACCATATAGGAGTGATTTGTCTAATTCTCATATTCAGGCAAGTATAAATCTATGCGTAGATTTGCATGATATAAAATTATTGTTGTTATTTTTGACCTATTCTTCACTGCATAATATAAAATTGTGGTTGAATGTTTTAGATCATTGTTTTAATATCACAAATTGTGTCTGTTCATTTACAGGGTGACCTAGCTCTCATGACGAGCTGATACAGTGGACACTTGAGGTGTGGGGAGGAAGACAGACTGATGGTTTTCATGTTGGTTCATGTTTTTTTTCTATATTTTATACCTCCTGGGGTCGAAACTGTGTATGGTGCAGTAAATGCAGTTCATGTTGGTAATGGTGATTGAATTGTATTACAGAACAGCAGACGCTTGAAGTAGCATTCAGTCATACTTTATTTTGTATATTTTCAATAGACCAAATATTACCTGTGGAGGTATGCATGTTTTGTTGATTAATGTCACTTTTTATGAGGCTTTACTGAATGCACCTTTAAAAACATGTGTCCAGACTCTAGTAGGTTATGTGAATGCGACTGATTCACTTTTATTAATGTTGATAAAATAAAGAGTTGAATTGTATTTTAGTAGTGTGATTTGTGATAAAGGTATAGACCAGAGGTCTCAGCTCTGGTGCTCGAGGTCCATGTCCCTGCAGAGTTTAGCAACCTGTAACTTTCTAGTAATCCTGAAGTCCTTGATGAGCTTGTTCAGGTGTGTTTGATTAGGGTTAGAGCTAAACTCTGCAGGAAAGTGGCCCTCGAGGGCCAGCGTTACGAACAGTTTTGAGATACAGTTTATGTGGTTATATTAATTAAAAAAAATTAGCAATGTTTACATAATCATAGGGAGTAATATATATTCATAAAACTATGTAAATGGGAAATCTCAAACAAAAAAATATATAATAAAATCTACTTACTTCAGTAAATAGAAGTAAGATTTACGTAATATTTTGATAAATGCAAGGTTCCTGTCTATAAAATAATAAATAAACGTTATTTAATTTCTTTAAATAAACACAACTTTTAAATAAAATATAATTAAGTAATATTTACTTAATTAGAGTGCAATTAGATTTAATTTCTTCATGAATGTTAAGTTTATTAGTAAGTAGATTTTACTTAATAATAGCAAGTATCCTGTGTAGAGATGGAGATTATTTTTCCTGTTATTGGAATATACATTTTCTTATTGAGACTTCTGTACTTGTCATTTTTTTCATAATGCTTTTTAAAAATTGGTGATATTGTGTTTGCATATGCATATGCATAAAGTATGGTGAATATAGCCTAATACATATGTCCGAGATTACAACGTGACCTGTCCCAGACGATCAAAATCAAGCAGATTGTTTTTGTTTTGGCACAAAAACACTAATAGGTGTGGCATGTCTCCTCTGGGTGTCATATCTACATTCTTTCTTCTGGTGTGGGTAAAAAACATCTTAGGGATTTCAGAAAAGTCTAATGTGTTAGATACCGTGAAAATGACCGTGAATTTAACGGTAAAAGACTGTAAAAATGCTACAGTAAAAACCTGTTAAATGGTTAACGGTAAATTCCCCTACTATATACGGTGAAAAACTGTATTGGACATTACATGTATCAGACATTAATTTTTATTATTTAAAAGCTGCTTGTGATGGGCTTTGGTTCATCACGTGACTTTCATCACCTCCTGCATTTGGTGGTTATCAGTGTATTATAAAGCTACAAAACAGATTTCAGTACTTTAATAGGTTGGTATATAATAAAATTTTATCAGTTAATGAAATTACAGTATTTAACTGTAAATTTAAGTTAAAACCGTAAAACCTAAAACGGTGCTACCGTATTTTTTACGGTAAAATTCCGGTAACCACAGCTGCCGGTTTTTTACCGTAAATTTTACGGATTTTTTTTTACAGTGTAGATATCAAAATAAAGTCAAAATTGCAAAAAATGTCCCAGATTACCCGAATGCACCCTATCTGACGAGATATATCTTCGTGACTGGTACAAATCGGATTTCTTTTCTCAATTCAGCAGCCAAAAGTTAACTGCAGACCCTGCTCGGCTCTCCGCTTGTGATTCGTGCGCGTGCGTCGTGGATACGCTGATGACAGAGAGCGGCGAGCGGAGAGCGACGCGCCGGTATTTATCAACGCTGAGATGACCTACCGAGCACCGAAGCGTCTCGCGTCTCGCGTCCGCGGATTCTGAGGGCAAATAACCGCGGAGGAGCGCATCCGAAGCGGCTCGGGTCGTTGTTTCACTGCGCGGATCGAAAACTACATCCATCCATCCATCAGTCGCGGAGCGTGAGATGACAAAGGTGGGTGAGAATACAACCGGCTACCGTATTGCTTTATCACCGTCAGTGGCCTGGATTGACAGCACACCTGTCTCCTAACACATCCTAATATTAATACCCAGGCTGTTTATGATGTATTTACATTGCTCTGTTCTCATGCCTGGTGCGTTTGCAGCAGAAAGAAAACGCGTCGCGTCGGCGTCCCCTCATTCACCTTTCTGATTTACAGTGATGACCAGCTGATTTATGCATATTGATTTCATTGATATGCATGCTATATGTAAGGTTTTAAGTGACAGATTTACCTGTGAGGACGTGTTTGGCCAGCCAGTTTCATTCAGGATCTATACATCTGACATCAGCTAGTTGATTTGAATGAATATAATGATGTTTATTCCAGTTTTACGCTTTAAAATGTTAGTTTAGCATTGGAATATCTTTATAAGGCTTGTTTAGTGTGGTGTGAAAGCTTGTGGGGTTTTGTGTGTGTGTGTTCAAAAAGTTTCCTGTTTAAAGCTGCTATTATGGTTCAAAGCTTATTTTGGTACAATGGTTTACAAGAGTTCAATTTTGTTGAAATGATTTAGCATTGAAATATATTGAAAATAGCTCTTGTTCTGTCCAGGCTGGACTATTGCAATGCTCTCTTGGCAGGTCTTCCAGCCACTTCTATCAAACCTCTACAATTAATCCAAAATGCCGCTGCAAGATTCATCTTTAATGAGCTGAAACGAATGCACGTCACACCTCTGTTCATCAGTTTGCACTGGCTACCAATAGCTGCTCGCATTAAATTCAAGGCATTAATGTTTGCCTACAAAACCACCACTGGCTCTGCACCCACTTACCTAAATTCATTACTTCAGAGTTATGTACCCTCTAGAAGCTTACGTTCTGCAAGTGAACGGCGTATTATTGTGCCATCTCAAAGAGGCACAAAATCACTTTCACAGACTTTTACATTAACTGTTCCCTCCTGGTGGAATGACCTACCCAACTCAATCCCAGCAGCTGAGTCCTTAACCATCTTCAAGAAATGACTAAAAACACATCTGTTCCACCTTTATTTGACCCTCTAACTCTAGCACTTTCTATTCTATTTTAATTCTACTTTATCTATATTTATCTTCTTTTTTTATTTAAAAAAACAAACACTAGCTTTCGATTTTTTTCTATTCTATACTTGTTTTTCTTTGTGTGTGTGTGTATAATTAATATATATATATATATATATATATATATATACACACACACCTTGCTACATGTACTGCTGTTAGGCTAGTACTTGTCACTTGCCACTTGCACTTATATATTGTTGCTCTTTTGTTAGTTTTGACTGCTTTTATTGTCCTCATCTGTAAGTCGCTATGGATAAAAGCGTATGCTAAATGACTAAATGTAAATGTATAAAAGCCAAAGGCTTGTTTAGTGTGTGTTTTTGTGTTCAAAACGTTTTAAATCTGCTATTATGATTCAAAGCTTATTTGGTATAATGGTTTACAAGAGTTCAGTTTTGTTGAAAATGAAAAATGGAAAGCTGTTCCATCCTCGAATGCTTTTATCAGTTGCTTTATTTCCATTTAACATTAGCGTGAAGTGTGAAACAGGGTTGTCACTTTGTGATTTGCCATTCAAATGGCTTTGAGTAGTCACGCCAGTCTTTAGCACATCAGGCTTGTGTGGCATGAGCTGATCTGATCTGCTTCGTGTTTATCTTTCTCTGTTTGTCCTGCTGTTCCTTATTTCCCCCCTCAGAATATGATTAATCTGTTTTAGCACGGCAGATAATCGCTTGATTTAGAGGCTCAACATCATCTGGTGGAACAAATGCAAGAAATACAGAGAGGTAATAATAAAACAACACTCTTATAAAGAAAGGTGCTTCAAAAGGTTCTTCACAGCGATGCCATTGAAGAACCATTTTTGGTTCCACCAAGCACCATTCAGTCAAAGGTTCTTTAAAGAACCATCTCTTTCTTACCTTTTTATAATCTGAAGAACCTTCTTTTTCTACAAAGAAGCTTTTGTGAAACAGAAAGGTTCTTCAGATGTTAAAGGTTCTTTATGGAACCATTTAGACAAAAAGGTTATTCTATGGCATCGTGAAGCACCTTTATTTTTAAGAGTGAAGATAGTTATAAAATCTGAAAAATCTGAGTTCCTGAAATCGGAACTTGAATTTGAATCTTAATTGCGGATACAATTTTGATGAAAAAATTAGGCTTTTTTAAAGAGTTTATAGAAAGAGAAAACGTTTGTAAGAATCGTATCTAACCAGGAAAGAAAAAGTTGATATTTAACTTACGATTTGAATCCAGTAATCAATACACAGTGGACAGTGAGATGGCTCTAGACTAACCTGCTCTCCAGAGGTCTTGCTTGAGCTGGATCATAATCCCATGTTTTAGCACGGCAGATAATCGCTTGATTTAGAGGCTCAACATCATCTGGTGGAACAAATGCAAGAAATACAGAGAGGTAATAATAAAACAACACTCTTATAAAGAAAGGTGCTTCAAAAGGTTCTTCACAGCGATGCCATTGAAGAACCATTTTTGGTTCCACCAAGCACCATTCAGTCAAAGGTTCTTTAAAGAACCATCTCTGTATCTAACCAGGAAAGAAAAAGTTGATATTTAACTTACGATTTGAATCCAGTAATCAATACACAGTGGACAGTGAGATGGCTCTAGACTAACCTGCTCTCCAGAGGTCTTGCTTGACCTGGATCATAATCCCAGTGTCTTTTAGCAGATTTAGTTTACCAGCATATTAGATGAACACCAGTTTGAACCTAAAACACTGTTTTCAGCAGCAGAGAGAGTCTGATTATTAAAGAAACAGTTCACCCAAAAATGAAAGTTTGCTGAAAATGTACTCATCCTCAGGCCGTCCAAGTTGTAGATGAGTTTGTTTCTTCATCAGATTTGGAGAAATGTAGCATTGCATCAGTGTCTCAGCAATGGATGCTCTGCAGTGAATGGGTGCCGTCAGAATCAGAGTCCAAACAGCTGATAAAAACATAACAATAATCCACAAGTAACCCACACCACTCCAGTCCATCAGTTAATGTCTTGTGAATCTAGAAGCTGCGTGATTTTAAGAAACAAATTAGTAACTAAAACCATTGCTTCTGGAAAAAATACAAGTCTGTAATCCATAAAATTGTGTTCTGCAGTAGAAAAAGTTGTCTCATCTGAATCAGGAGAGAAATATGCACACATCAAGCACCGTTTACAAGCCAAAGCCGTTCTAAACAAATTTGTGGGTGGATTTTGATGTGAGAGGACAACAGGGATTGACTTAAAGGAAGATTAATTATGGATCATGGACTCATATTTGAGCCAGAAGCAACTGTTTAAAGTTAAAACATCTTAATGATGGATTTGTTTCTTACAAACATGCAGCTTTTCACTTCACAAGGCATTAACTGATGAACTGGAGTGGTGTGGGTTACTTGTGGATTATTGTGATGTTTTTATCAGCTGTTTGGACTCTCATTCTGACGGCACCCATTCACTGCAGAGCATCCATTAGTGATGCAATGCTACATTTCTCGAAATTGTTCCCATGAATAAACAAATTCATCTACGTCTTGGATGGACAAAACTCTGGTTAATAAACACTCTTCGTTTTGGTTGGTGAATGAAATTGTGCAGCTTTCGATTTGTTTTGACCAGTTGGAGCCACCTTATAAGCAACTCTTCCCTAGTAGATTGAACAATGGCAATATGTTACTTGCCATTTCTTTGTAATTGTGAATTTGACCAGCAACTTCTAAGTGAAAATTGTTTCCACACCAGTTTCTTTTTCAATGCTGGTTTAAGAAAATTTAAATTGACCAAATAGTTTGTTGCCGCTTGACTTGATTAGACCAAACATAATTACAATCTTGGTGCTTTAATATCGCATTACTACAGTAATATATCTTGAAGCAGCTTTGTTTGTGAGAGTCTGATCGCCACTCTCCCTGAAAGTCAATAGGAGAACGTGTGTTCAGCTGAGATCAATTACATGATTCTCTTGCATTATTAATAGACCCTTCAATTGGTGCTAATCTAGTCTGACGGGGCAAAGTACTGCGACTCTCTAAAATGACATTTACGGGATAGATTTAGATCTTTATCAGTTTTTAAACATTAGGCCAATAATAATTACCAATTGAAATGAGGCCAATCAATGTGATATCAAGTAGTGCTGTCAAACGATTAATCGCATCCAAAATAATGTTTCTTTTGCATAATATATGTGGGTGCGCTGTGTATATTTATTATGTATATATAAATACACACATGCATGTATATATTTAAGAAAAATATGTTACGTTTATATATTAAATATATTTATATATGATATAAATTATATGAATGTAAATATACATGTAAATATTTTCAAAAGATATGCTGTATGTGTGTGTATTTATATATACAGTACATAATAAATATACACAATAAACAAACATATATTATGTAAACAAAATCTTTTATTTCAGATGCGATTAATCGCGATTAATCGTTTGGCAGCACTAATATCAAGGCTGCATTGCTCCTGATTATTCTTGCATGTATTCTGGGCACTTGAGAAGGTAAGGTGCGATGCGAGACGGTCTACGGCGCGTCTGGTTGCTCGTCTGCTCTCGTGTTTCTACTGAATGTGTTGGCATTTAAAGTGGGAATCTGATTAGATCGCCTGTGATTAAATATTTACCGGTGGCTTCTCCACTGCCCCACAGAAAAGTGAAAGCAGGAAAGTGTGTGTTTTGCTTGCATGCATCTGTCTGCCTGCTCGTGTGTGTGTGTGTGTGTTTGTGGGATTAATTTACTGCACTCATTAAACTCGCCATGTTTTCTCTGCATCCCCTTTGGTTTCCCTGGTCGCAACCTTTTCCGTGACCCTCACGTTAATTTTCCTCTGAGGATGCTCGCTGCTATTCTTGTGTGTCTTTTCATCTGTGACTCGCTCTCGTCCTCATTTTCTTCCGCTTGACTTTTAATGTCTGTTTTGCTTTATCAGGGAGCTGCATGTACATTAATACATTAATATGAATCTTATCCTCCTTTCAGCGTAACTTGTGTTCTCAGTGCAAATCAATCATGTGTTTGTTGTTCAAACTGAAGAGGAAAAGACGTGAATTATAAACCGGACAATAAATGTGTTTTTTTCCCCAAGCCACAGTATGGGAAAGAAAAGACTTAAGACTTTTGTGGTTTTACTAAATAATTCACTATTGTATGGAAGACCGTTTCCGCCACTGAATTAAAAAAAAAAGCATTTTTCTCTTTTTTTCTTCTTCTCACAATTCTGATTTCTAAGAATTCTGAGATATAAACTTGCAGTTATAAAGTCTAATTCTGAGGGGGAAAAAATACTTTTCTTATATTTGATTATATTTCTCAATTCTGAGAAAAAGGTCAGAATTGCTAGATGTAAGGAATCGTGTCAGAATTGTGAGAAAGTCGCAGTTACCCTTGTTTCTGTTTATTCAGTGGTGAAAACGGGCTTCCATATTACGGTATTGGTCAAGTTTTGGATCAGTAGTATTATTTTATACGGCAATGATGCATTAAATTGATCAAAAATGACATTTAAAGGCATTTATAGTGTTACATTTCAAATATTTCTGGTTTCTTTGTAACTTTATTATTAATGTTTTTTTTAAGCAGTTAATACTTTTATAAAACGTTTATTCAGCAAAGACACCATTACATTGATTAAAAGTGATAGTGAAAACATTTAAAATGTTACAAATTATTTCTATTACTATATTACAATTAAATACTGTTCTTTTGAACTTTCTATTCATCAAAGAATCCTGAATAAATGAACTACGGTTTACACAAAAATATGAAGCAGCACAACTGTTTTGAACACTGATAATAAACAGAAGTGTTTCTCGAGCAGCAAATCAGCATATTAGCATGATTTCTGAAGGATCATGTGACACTGAAGACTGGAGTAATGATGCTGAAAAATCAGTTTTGCATCAGGGAAATAAATTACATTTTACTATATTTTCACATAGAAAAAAGTTATTTAAAATTGTAATAATATATCACATTTATACTGTATTTTTGATCAAATAAATGCAGCCTTTATGAGCGCAAAACTTCTTTCAAAAACGTAAAAAAATCCTACCGACCCCAAACAGTAGTGAACACTTTTGAACAGTAGTGTAGTATATTTATCGGTTTGTCCACAACTAAATCATTACTCTGGAAAATGCATGTCTAATTGTTATTGTTTGTTAGTCATTGTCAGTCAGTCTGTTATAAGTGATTGATTTAAAACACCTCACATTAGCAGAAACACACAATAGAATCCAGTACAGCTTGACATTTAGCTAAGCTAATGATCACCCTGATACACATGATTTAGTAAACACCATTAATGAGTTAATTACAGATAGCCAATAGCTGAGCCTTTTCAACACTTTCTGGTTCTTTGGTGAAGCGCAGGCAAACTTGTTTTGATAGACCGATTAAAAAAACTGTCCGTCGGTCTTTAGAAGGTTTAATATTTCCCTCTTCTGCCATTGGCAAACTTCAGTTGTTGTATCAAACGGCTCCACATTGACCTCAGTGTTACAGCGGACTGAAATTAGCCGCTGTTGTAGTCTCGGTGATATTGCGTTTCAAAGCAGCGTTTTTCATCCTGTCATCTCTGTGAATGGAGAAGGCAGTCTGTACAGTCACTCCTTGTTTTCTCAGAAACTTCAGATGTGCTCGTATGAAAACATTGGAGGCTGAGCTGTTGGTTTTAGTGACAGGGCTTTTTCCGGCTGACATGCTTAGGATTTCTTACATGACTTTACTATGTTTAATGTTTAATTTATTGGGAGTCGGATTTATCTAAAAAGTGATAGTTTTTTATTAATTATTTTTATATTGTTTTAATTTTTAAATGTCAAAATATCATTTTTAATATTTATTTAAATTATTATTCTTGTTATTGTTATTATTATTATTATTATTAAATCCAATTATGTGTAAGTTATTATTATTATTATTATTAAATCCAATTATGTGTAAAAAAAAAATAATCCTCAGCGGACTGAAATTAGCCGCTGTTGTAGTCTCGGTGATATTGCGTTTCAAAGCAGCGTTTTTCATCCTGTCATCTCTGTGAATGGAGAAGGCAGTCTGTACAGTCACTCCTTGTTTTCTCAGAAACTTCAGATGTGCTCGTATGAAAACATTGGAGGCTGAGCTGTTGGTTTTAGTGACAGGGCTTTTTCCGGCTGACATGCTTAGGATTTCTTACATGACTTTACTATGTTTAATGTTTAATTTATTGGGAGTCGGATTTATCTAAAAAGTAATAGTTTTTTATTAATTATTTTTATATTGTTTTAATTTTTAAATGTCAAAATATCATTTTTAATATTTATTTAAATTATTATTCTTGTTATTGTTATTATTATTATTATTATTAAATCCAATTATGTGTAAAAAAAAAATAATCCTTTGTTTTCAGCTAGGGCTTTTTTTCGGTCATGCATTGAATTTCTTACATGACTTACTATGTTTGATGTTAGAGTTAGTGAGTCAGATTGATCTCAGAAATTAGAATTAATTTAATTAATTAATTAATTTTTAATTAATTTAATTAAATTTTATTATTTTATTTTTATTTAGTTATTATTATTTTTTGTCTTTAATTATATTTTTAAATATTTAAGTTATTATTATTATTATTATTATTAAATCCAATTATGTGTAAAAAATATCTTAGGACTTCAGCCAGGGCTTGGTCATTCATTGGATTTCTTACATGACTTTACTATGTTTCATGTTTATAGTGAGTCAGAATTATTATCCCAGAAATTTGAATTTTCTTGATTATTTTTTTTATTTTATTTTTAAATTCTAAAAAATATATTTGATTATATTTAAAATAGTTTAAAATATTTATTATTATTATTATTATTATTATATAAAAATCAAAATATGTGTAAAAAAAAAAAAAGTCCTTAGTATTGGTGGTCTGACAACATAAGGAGTCTAGTTTTAAAGTCATTTGTAACACTGAAAGGTTAAAAGGTTGAGCAATTTGCATTGTGGGATGTTCAGCTGTATACTGCAGATTTTTTTAATTTTCACTTCAGTTAGATGCATATAATACAGTTGAATGCTGTGCAAAACTAGTGTGTAGTACGTCATTGCATAAACACTTTTGTATTGTTGAATTTTATCCTCAGATTTGCTCAGGGGCCGCTGAAGGATTAATTAAATGCTCTTTAGGAAGGGTCTTGACTATCGGTCTGTTACAGATGCTCCTTCCCAGCAACAGATCCCATAACCCCATAAACGCTCGGCTGCGCTGAACCCCCGCGGGTCTCTCGCTGCTCAGACAGCAGGAGTGTAAGTGGATATCAGTGACGGCGCAGCGACAGCTCGTGTTAAACCCCGCAGACGCCTCTTTCATCACTGATGCTGCCACCAGTGCTGCTTTTTCCTCTTTTTGTCTTCTGTATGCTGTATACAGAAGTTTGAACTGAATGTTAGTATTAGTGTAAACTAGGGGTTCCCAAATGATTTTGTCAGCCGAACCCCTTAGACATAAAATATTTACTTGCAATCCTCTTGATATTTTGTGTTATGTTAAATATTTCAATAATTTAATGACAAATTTGTTCAGTGTTCTCTAATGTCAGTCAATGGTCACATGATGTGCTATAAATTGTCCAAAAAAATATATTTATTTTTTTGGTAAGTGCTTTTATTTTGACTTAGGAGCTGGATTTTAAAGTGGACTCAATCCTCTTTTCAGCTGTGATAGTTGTGAAGTTCACAATAGGTTCTGGTGTTTTAGGAACCCAATCAAGTTGAATAATAATAGTATTATTAGTATTATTATTACTACTACTACTATTTAATTTGGTCGAGTTCCTAAAACACCAGTGTTAATAATAATAATAACAACAACACAATAGCCTAAATAAATAAACGCAATCAATTTATTATTATTATTATTATTGTTTGGCTTATATCGAAATCCTCCGACATTCTTCTTTACAAATCCTCGTTTTGTACTTCTAATTAGTGACCGTTGTTTTGTTTTGATCTCTCCGCTGCGTTTCCGCGTTCGTCACTTCTGAGCGGCGCATGCACAAAGCCGAACTCGTACGTCATTCCCCCGGAACTGCTTCTGTTTACAACAGTGAGCGCAAGCTAGGTTCAAGTGATTATTACGTTTTCAATATGGATATTTTTCTTACAAAAACGCATGGATTCGCTACAGGAGGCCTTTGTTCACCCCCCGGAGCCGTGTGAGACACTTTTTTTAATGGATGGGCGCTTTTTATTGAACTTCTTTTGGACTGATGCAATGCAACACCTGCTGAGTGCCATCAAACAGCTTGAAAGATCAAAGACCATTTTTAATATAACTCCGACTGGATTCGTCTGAAAGAAGAAAGTCATATACACCTAGAATGCATCGGGGGTGAGTAAAACACAGCCTAATTTTCATTTTTGGGTGAACTAACCCTTTAATTAGCACTTCATCAGCTTACAGACCTCTGTTTATGAAACCCTTGAGTAAACAAGTGCACTTGAGCAAAACAGTACTACTTTCCTTTTAGTTCCTTTGAACCTAAACAAGACATGTTTGTGAATGCAAACACTTACTGCACATGTGACATCTGAAGGAAGCTTTTCTGAAATAATGCGCGACCGTGAGCTTATAATTCGTTGTCAAGCAGCACCGTCTGCACTCATGTACAAGTTTCTGGACATAATGTTCCCATCTTTCACTCATTGTTCCTCACACACACACACACACACACACACACACACACCTCCTGATCGCTTTCATTTATCTCCCCTCAGCATTACACCAGAGGTTGTGCCATCTGCTCGAGTCCATAACACGACCGGCGCTAGCGAGGGCCAAACAGATCTGTGCTGATTGTTACATCTCGCACAATAATTCAATCTCGCGCTTGGCTCGTCTGTGGAGATTTAGTTAGACGAGCACCAGGGGATTTGAACCCATGCCCTGTCGGGATGCTCTTGCCGCAGGACGCATCAAATCCAGTAGCGGACGTTAAAGGCGCACCTCTCTGAAATCTTTCTAGAGTTCAAGAGTGCAATCTGAAGGTGTAGTTAATCACGCACTTCATGAATAATTATCCTCGTTCTCTATTCATTGTCACCGATGCAAGACAACAGACTGTTCCCTTATTAACCAGAGGAACATTTTTCATTGTTTTGTTCTGCATAATTAGGAGCGACCCGAGACATTTAGTAGCAAGTCAATGAAATGTCTTCATGCGAAAAATTAAAATCTGCTATGTCTTCATAATTAGATTCAGTTTCAGAGATGCACCTAAACATGAAGTATACGTCAAAATGAGGTGATTTCTGAGTATTACTAACAGTTGCACTTTTTACAGTTGCAAAGACTCTATATTCTCATGTTTGTTGTTCTGTAATGTCAGTTTGTGGTTGCATGACATGAAAGTAAACAGATAAAATATATATATTTTTTTAAATATAATCTCTACGTAATGTTAAGAGTTTAATTTGGACTTTGTAGTTGGACTTTAAAGTGGACTCAAACATTATTATTATTATTATTATTATTTTACAGTTTGATTGGGTTCTTAAAACATCCGTGTAAATGTATTAATAATGTTTTAATTATAATCTAATTATATTAATCCAATTAGAAAAATGAAGACAAATATATTACTGTTTATAAATACAGTTGTACTATAAAACAAAAAATTATGATTATTTTTAGCTACAAGTTACTATACCAATTTGTCTTAAAAAATGTAAATCCTCATGAACACATAATACATCATATTTATTATTATTGTTTTATTGTATTAAATCATTGTAAAAAATGAAGACAGAAATATATTACTGTTGAAAATTGTATTATAACGATAAAATGAATGAATAATTAATAAAATAGAAAAAAATTATAAAATATAATAGAAATAAATTAATAATAATAAATTACTACTAATAGTTATGTTTTAACTCATACAAATGTAGACAAATACATTGCTGTTGAAAATTATATAATTATAAACAATTTGTAGAAAATAAACAATGTTTTAACGCATCATAATGAAATATATTATTGTTGTAAAATGAATTTATTGTTATTGTAAACATTTTGTTTTGCAGTACAAGTACTAATATTTATTTTTAATTTCTTCACATTCAAACTTTCAAACCCTTGAGTGTTTACTATTTAAAATCTCCAAACCTTTATTTTGGTGGAATGCTGTAAACTCCTGTCCACAAAAAGGTCGGAAATTATGTGAATGCGTAAATGAAGTGAACACAGCGAAGTTTGCATTCACAAATCCGTATTAAATCTGCAGAGATGGAGTTTGCGGCATTGTCTAACTGCATATTTGCTGCATAAATTAGTAGGTTTATGCTATAAAGTATAGTATGCTATTTGTTCTGGTCTTTTGCAAATATATACTAGCACAGAAGATTAGCTGACCAATAGGGTTGTGCCGATAGACGATAGTATCGTGTATCGACGATAGTCCGAGATATCGCCTGTGGCTGATGCCACTGACGATTGTTATTATTATTATTATCATAATACTAATTAATATTAGGGCTTATTTGTTCTATTATATTTATTTTTTTCACGTTTTTACAGTATTGTGCGTTCTAACCAATCACACACGATTATGCTGAGCTTATGAATGCATTGGCCAATCAGAGGCGTTCAGATGAGTCATCGCTGAAACAGCGGAGCTGTTATAATTCTCATTATAAACGACAAAGTGCAGATGTACGTGTGACGTAAGTATAAGAGATTTATTCATCATACAGTGTATATTCACTGATTTTAACGGGAGTGTATTGTAAAGTGCATAAACTCGCGCTAGACTGAGCTTGCGATGATGTTCTTTGGTAAAGTAATGTTCTTTGCTCGTTTTCTGTAGCTGCTTTTTGAATAACTGAGGAAATATAAGCATTATAATTAGTAACTTACAATATTTCTATTGAATTGTTATCATGTTAAATAGAATTTCAGTCACATTAAAAAGGCTGTTTTTAGCCTTACGCTGGATTTGGTTCACTTTCCGGCAATGAAACTAAGTAAATAAATAAATTAGCACGATAATATCGTGTATCGGCGATCTCGCAGGCTGACGATAGGACGATATGAAAATTGAGCACATCGCCCAACACTACTGACTAGGGCTGTGCGATATTGAAGAAAAATGCGATATGCGATAACTCATTAAATAACGCGATATGCGATACGCGATACGATAATGCTTAAAGTGCCACATGCTCAGATGAAACAGTTTTCCTCAGCTGTTGCTGAGTCAGTTCTGTGAACTTCTATAACTATCTTGTGTCATATATATATATGGTTATTTGCATGTATGTATGTACCAAGAGTTCCTGTAAAACCACAACAAATTCCTTGTGTTTGCGCACACTTAAGCGGTGAATAAAGCTCATTCTGATTCTAATAAGATAGCACCTCTACAACAACTTCTGAAAGTGAACGGTATGCGTTTTACTCGAGCATTACATAAAAATCTCATATTAACATTAGTGTAATCATTTTAACATGAGTTTAGGAACTGAATAATAAAAAGGAAAAATAAAACACTGCGTAGTATTTACTCTTTGAATTCAATATGCACTGATTCTTATTTAAGCTACATAAGTTATTTAGATAAGAGCAGTGAGTGATTTTCTCTTTGTCTTTTGTTCATGGCCCCAAATATTGCAAGCTGTAGCGATATGCATATTGC
>NW_015506351.1:22464-122292 GCF_001515645.1 Sinocyclocheilus grahami | reverse complement strand
ACACACACACACACACACACACGCACAGACTCATAAACACTCATTTGTCCTAAAATCCCAGAGCAGTAACATGCAATGCGATGATGTAATTCCAAGCAACAGTACACGGGCACTATTGGCACTGCCATCATGAAAATGGTGCCTATGGAATTATGGGCGGCTTCTGTCAAAGGAAAAAGTTTACCCTCCGGCACAAAGATATTGTGGAAGAGAGCGAAAAAGAGAGAGGAAATGAGTGAGTGTGAAGTGAGGAAGAGAAATAGAGGGACAGACAGACAAACAGTGTTTCAATTGAAATCATGGAATCTGTCTTCAGGCACTGAAGTAACCATCCACTTATGGATTTGACTTCCGCTTTTAAGTCAAGAATGACATACTGGCCATTATTTATAGTTGTTCATATATTAAATTATAAGTTGTATTTTGGTCTTTCTGGTGCTTTTGTGTGAGCATCAAAGCGTGAGACTAGCGATTCCCAAATTTTTTGTCAGCCGAACCCCTTTGACCTAAAATATAAACATGAAGTAGCCCTGAGATTTAAAGTTAATATACAGGCGTTAATGTTCACAGTTCTCTGATGTTAGTTAGGTTTCACATTAGGGTTGTGCCGATAGACGATAGTATCGTGTATCGACGATAGTCCGAGATATCGCCTGTGGCTGATGCCACTGACGATTGTTATTATTATTATTATCATAATACTAATTAATATTAGGGCTTATTTGTTCTATTATATTTATTTTTTTCACGTTTTTACAGTATTGTGCGTTCTAACCAATCACACACGATTATGCTGAGCTTATGAATGCATTGGCCAATCAGAGGCGTTCAGATGAGTCATCGCTGAAACAGCGGAGCTGTTATAATTCTCATTATAAACGACAAAGTGCAGATGTACGTGTGACGTAAGTATAAGAGATTTATTCATCATACAGTGTATATTCACTGATTTTAACGGGAGTGTATTGTAAAGTGCATAAACTCGCGCTAGACTGAGCTTGCGATGATGTTCTTTGGTAAAGTAATGTTCTTTGCTCGTTTTCTGTAGCTGCTTTTTGAATAACTGAGGAAATATAAGCATTATAATTAGTAACTTACAATATTTCTATTGAATTGTTATCATGTTAAATAGAATTTCAGTCACATTAAAAAGGCTGTTTTTAGCCTTACGCTGGATTTGGTTCACTTTCCGGCAATGAAACTAAGTAAATAAATAAATTAGCACGATAATATCGTGTATCGGCGATCTCGCAGGCTGACGATAGGACGATATGAAAATTGAGCACATCGCCCAACACTACTGACTAGGGCTGTGCGATATTGAAGAAAAATGCGATATGCGATAACTCATTAAATAACGCGATATGCGATACGCGATACGATAATGCTTAAAGTGCCACATGCTCAGATGAAACAGTTTTCCTCAGCTGTTGCTGAGTCAGTTCTGTGAACTTCTATAACTATCTTGTGTCATATATATATATGGTTATTTGCATGTATGTATGTACCAAGAGTTCCTGTAAAACCACAACAAATTCCTCGTGTTTGCGCACACTTAAGTGGTGAATAAAGCTCTGATTCTAATAAGAAAGCACCCCTACAACAACTTCTGAAAGTGAACGGTATGTGTTTTACTCGAGCATTACATAAAAATGTCATTTTAACATTAGTGTAATCATTTTAACATGAGTTTAGGAACTGAATAATAAAAAGGAAAAATAAAACACTGCGTAGTATTTACTCTTTGAATTCAATATGCACTGATTCTTATTTAAGCTACATAAGTTATTTAGATAAGAGCAGTGAGTGATTTTCTCTTTGTCTTTTGTTCATGGCCCCAAATATTGCAAGCTGTAGCGATATGCATATTGCAATATGTACATTTGCGATATTTCGATAATTTCGATATATTGCACAGCCCAACACTACTGACAAATGTGTTGTTATTTAAAATAGAAAGGTCAAGCGGTGAATGCTGCGCAACTGTAAATGGTCGCTTTTAAACTGAAATCCGACAAGTCAAGAACACGAGTAATTATTAGTGTGGAGAAGTGAAGAGACTCGTCTGCTCGTCTCTCGACAGAGCTGCTGTAGATGCTCCTTAAACAAGTAACTAAAAACCCATTGTTTCTTTGTGTTCTTAAGGTCTGTGCTTCAGGTAATGCTTAAAGATGGTTTTAAGCAGCCAGTTGTGAGTGTAACAATAGTCTCCATCTCAGACGACACGCCTGAGGACTGTTCATGGATCTGATTCTAATGTTTGCTTTGTATCTCTCACATGTTTTGGGTTTTGAGTTTTTGTAGTTAAACTGAAATATATATATACATATAAAATGCATAATATCGGTGGTATGACCAAATAACAGTTTCACGTTTTTTCTTTTCATGACTGGACCATTATATAGGTTTATAGTGCCTTATTTTACTTTTACTATCAAGAGTCCATACACTGATCAAAATAATTTCTTCAGACAATACAAAAACAGTAAATTCTCTATTCGTACTCAATTCAAGCTTGTAAAAGTTAAAGCATCAATATAAACATTATAAAAGTAAGTAAAACCTACTCGACTTTTCTGATAATGGTGTTCCCATCATGCACTTGGGCATAAATAATTAATAAGGTTGATATCATTTTTCTACTCAAAATGACACATTCATACTCAGAAATGAACCACAGAAATTGTGTATTGTGTACCAAGTATTGAAGTCTCTGTGTTTGAACGCATGCCGCATTACTAATTATGTAGATGCCTACATGATATCTATTGTATTATTTACTTGGATGTTTCTAAGTAACATACATTTTAAAAGCATGATTTTAATTATGTGTTATGTTAAGTAAAGTCAAAATATTGCAAAGTAAGCTTTGGCTAAGTAAAAATTACTCAAACTTACCGGCCAAGCTAAAGTTCCTTATATTGACTTAACTTTGGTAAGTAGATTTTACTTAATTTTATATGTGAAGTTATATGTAATAATGCAATATTTACTTAATTTCTTTATGAAAGTTAAGTTCAATAGTAAATAGATTGTACAGATAAGTAGCAGTAAAATTTACTTAAAATGTGTCCGTGCAAATAGTTATAAAGTTATGGAACATGGAAAAAAATTTGTAATATACTGTACCTTCAAAACTTTGAGTTTCTTTGTGTTTTAATTGTTTATTATTGTTGTTTTGTTATGTGTTTGTATAAACAAGAACATTTCCTTCAGAAATCACTCTTATGCTGATTTGCTGCTAAAAAAAAATCTTATCACTGTTAAAAGCTGCTGTTGTGAATTTTTTTATTTATTATTTATTTTATTTTTTTGTGAAAATTAATTCTTTGAAAGTTCAAAACAACGGCATTTATTTGATATAGACTCTTTTGTAACATTATAAATGTGTTTACAGTGACTCAATCAATTGGCAGCAGTTATATTATTTACACATCAGTCAACAATTACCCTCACCCTGGTGATCGATAGGATAAATAGGGTAGGATAAATGACCAAAAACTAGTCAAGCATCTCAGCAAAAATTATCATATTTCCACATGAGAGGGATATGGAGTGATGTGGGCTGTTGTGTTTAAAATGGCCAAGCATTATTGCAAACATTGATCATATCTGCTTCAACTGTGGCTCATACATTCAGAGTGGGAGCTGTTTTATAATATTATTAATTCTTTGAGTTGCTCTACTTTCAAAATAAAGAGAGAAAATTATTCATTGTTAAAATGCATAATTCAAAAATGATATTGCCACATGGTTTATATTTCCCCAAAACAATTTGAGTTTGATCAAACCCGTACACTGCTATTGAGAAGGAACACAGAGGTTTGGTCTTTGACGGGAGCTTTTCCATGGGAAATGTAGAGTCAGAAAAGGCTCTGCAAATCAAATATCTGCTCATATCTAAATAGAAAGAGTTCATTTAAAAAAATCATTAATTTCTATAACTTCTAGTTTGTGTGTGTGTGTGTGCATGTGTCTGTGTGAGCGTGTATGTGGATGTGGATGGTTGGGGTTTTGCTGATGCTCATTTTCAAGCTTCATTTCCCAGATTAATTTTTTGGGGGGGATTTAGACAATAATGCTGCATCAGATGTGCAGAGAGAGAGAGGGGGGGGGGATGTTTCAAGGTTTACTGAACTGTGATTACAATAAAGTACTCTAGAAATGCTTTGTGGTGTGATATAGGAAGAAAAACTCAAATGTAAGCCTAATATCTGAGTTTAGAGGCCGCATGGTTAGTTTAATTAGTGGCTTCTGTTTCCATTCTCACAGACGTTCTTCACAGTTATTTCTTGTTCAATTCTGTCCAATACTCAAAACAGCTTCCTTTTCTAGGGATACTTTTAGAGAAGTTTAACGTATTGTTAATGGTCCTTTAACAGATTAGGTCACACCTTTAAAAAACTAAAATAAACCTTAATGTAAACGAACCAAGCCTTTATTAACGTGTTTGCTCACATTAATCTCAACAGGGTGTCCGTTGAAAGAGTGTTTTGGGTTTAATAAACTTTAAGCTCTATTGACCATCAACCTGTATGTGTTGCTGGTAGCCATTGACTTCCATAGTATGTAAAAGTTTAAAAGAAAACAAAATCGGCAGCTAAGGTTGCTAGAACTTAAAATATGTTAGTAACGTTCTATGTTTTACAGTTTTAAACAAACATGCATGGCTCACCTGGTTAGTGGCATTTAGGGCTGTCAAAATGGCTGAAAAACTAAATTCGAATTTTGTACTTAAATATTATCAATATTCTAATTATATTCAAATTTAAAAGGCATAATTTCAGTTAGGGGGAAAAAAGCTTTTGGCTTCTCTCCTGAGGCCACAAGAGGGCGCATCGAGCAAAATATTACTAATGCACGTTTCTTCAAAGCAATAAAATAGCATGTCTATCTTTGAAAAAAGTGCATAATGTTTAAAGTAATATTTATAAACCATATGTAATTAAGTTGCTTAAACAATTAGAAACAAAACAGCATCATGTATGTATGTATAGTTTGATACATAGGTCCCAATCACAAAACCAATCACAAAGAGTACTTTATTCATTTAAAAACATGAGATGCAGTGGGATGGGGAAAAACCAGCATAAAGTCGCGAGACATGTTTTTTTAAAAGCTGAACTTACATTAATTTTACATGGCTTTCTAAACATGCGGCTCTCTTGTGCGAGACGCGAGCGCAATGCTGATAGATGTCCCTCTAGAAAATGTGATAAATATGTGTTCTGTGTGAACAGCTTGGTTTCAGTTTTGACGATCTTCTCTGCATTGATATTCTCTTTTTCCGCAACATTTTAAATGAACAAAGTAGCAGCACCGCATCTAGTGGGTTCAACTGGATAAGCTATGAAAAACATTAAAATGCAACGACACCTTCATCGTCAACGTATCTCGTGTCCACTGATAAGGCTGCCTGACGCACACCTAAAATTCAAATGTAACGATTTTGCATTTGAATGTGGATTTTTATTTTAAATTCGATGAATATTCTAAATTCAATTTTTTTTTGCCAGCACTTGTGGCTTTAACAGCTAGCATTTAAACGTATCTATATCCAAGTCCAGTCACTACTATTACTATTAGATGTTTCATTTACCAAATACCAGCAGTTAAATCAACATCATAAAGAATCCTGCATGCTAATCACATGCCGCAGAAAAGATCGCATTTACATTCTCCACATGCTGCAAATTGCAGTCAGAACAAACAGATAGTAACAGTAGGCCCACCCAGACAGGTAAATGTAAACTGTTTAAGCGAGTGTAAAGATACGTGACAGTAGCAGCTCTCGCTGTTTGCAGACCTCTTCAGCATGGTGCAATAAAAAGTGAGAAATACACTTGCCTTCTGTTCAGCTCTACATTCCCATTACTGTAAGCTTGTGAGAATGCTGTTGTTATATTGGGCGCCTCTCAGGACTTGACCCTATATTTGGGATTTAACTTGTAAACATTGTCCTAGAATCCCAGATTTTTTAAAAGAAATATTCTGTGTTAAGTACAAGCTCAATTAAAAAGTATAAATATGTAAATATTATATATATATATATATATATATATATATATATATATAGATAGATAGATGAATGAATATGTGGGCGTTGTCTTAAAGAAATTTAACAATGTTGAACATTTTGGCTAATTAATCTTAAGCAGTATAACGTGCTGACAGACTTTAATATTAATTAAGAATTTTGGCATAAATATGTAAATTACATACAGTGAAATGACTGTCAATGAAAAATGACAGAATAAGGACTAAAATTTAATACAAATGAATCAATATGTTAATTCTGATCTTATTCATCAGGTCTCACACACAATGCAGCATCGCAGTCACTATTTAAATGAGCACTGACACAGTGTGGTAAAATCGGTAACGTTATGTTGGATTAAAACTACAAGTTCCGTTGAGTTTGGAAAATTCTGCGCACAGTAGTCCTAATCATCAGAATATTTCTTCGCCTGTCTCTGAAAATGTCCGGATTTTGAAATCATCCTGCAGATGCTTATTTTAACAGGCTTTTATTCAACTAGGTGATTACAGCATATTGAAAAATATACATAACCGGAAGAATCGAAACACTGCTTCGACGGGTACTTTCGGTAATCAATTCTGCTGTGATAAAGGTCCATTATGCTTAAAAAACAATTTGTGTGCATTTTGCATGACGTATTCATCATAATATTGTGTTTTAGCTACAGTAGGACTCATTTTGTGTTGCATGCTCATATCTATAAAAGAAAAGACACCTCTATAGAAGAGTCCATCTTGACCCGTGCTTCGAAAAGTGTCCATGCAGTCACTTTAGAAAAAGCCTGGAAAACAATTTTGACCTGAATAATGACCCGGAGAGATGTTCATATGGTTTGAACTGAAAACACTTTGTGAGGAATATGTTCAGTGGTTTAAATCTTTAGATTTGTTCTCTGTCATCGCTATTCTTTGTAATAACAGTGGCTCCAGCGCCTGATGTGGGGCGATGGGGATGTGAAAATACGCATCCTTCAGGTCCACTGACGTGAACCACATTCCGGGTTCGATTGCATGTCGAACATCTACAATCCGTAACATGCGGAAAGGAAGACGCTTGAGGCTCTTGTTTAAGCACCTGACATCCAGGATGGGCCTGAAACTTCCATCCTTCTTCCGAACAAGAAAATATTTTGAGTGGAACCCCCCGGGTTGGACATGGGAATCTACTGGTTCTTTTGCACCCTTCTCCAACAAGTTCTGGATCTCCTTTGAAAGGGCCAGGAGCTGATGCGGATCCTGGACAACTGTCGGATAAACCTGGGTGCTCACTAGGGGTCTGTGACGGAACTGAAGACAATATCCTTTCTCGAGTGTATCGAGAAGTAGGCTTGCCGTGATAGACGGTGCTGACGGTGATACCGGTGTTAAGCCGCAACACCGCAACTTGCCCACCGCGTCACCGACCCCCACCGTCGTTTTTATTTTTTATAGTAATAAAAATAGTTTAGTTCAGTAAAAGTACAGACACTACAAATAAAAACTGAATGCTGCTGCTCAATGCAGCGTGCTGAACGACAGCATCACAGATCAGATTTCATTTCTCCAGTGAGGAGAGTGAGTCGAGCTGACTGACAAGAAGAGTGAGGCGAGACAGACAAGACGATCGCGGATGATTTAGTTTCGAAACGAGACGCAGAAGTGCCTGTTTGGCAATATTTTGGATTTTGAAAAGCCTGTTGACTTTTGCCGTTTATCTAAGGTGATTTTGGAAGTTTTTTTTTAAAACATTCGTTTTTTATTTAATTGGTTCCACATTGTTTGCTGATTTTTACTTTATTTAAACTTTGTGTCATTTATTTATTTTATTTGACATATTTATTTGGTTATGTATTATAGGCTACATGTTTACTTATTTCCAGTTTTGTATACCTATTAAACTTTATGTAAGTTATTTGTTATTTTATATCAGGCATATGCCCTATAGCATGGTGTATTTTTATTAGTTTTGTTAATAAAAGTTATATGTTTTATATATACGCTAAAGTGAGTTTGACGTTGTATTTTGTTGTTGCATTCAAGCAATTGACGCCAAACTGCCACTAAGTCTAAAGTGAAAGTAAAATCCACGCGGCGCTTTTAAGCTATTTGAAAGCGAGGAAAAGAGGGAATGCCCCCGCGGTGATACCGGTATTACCGGTGTTGTCACACGTTGATTAACCGGTGGGAAAATGTCCTCACCGTCACAACCCTATCGAGAAGCCACTTGTTGTCTGTAATGCCCCTCCAATGATGTAACTGAGAGGCTGAAAACTGTCCCATCACAGACCCTGAACCCCTAGCAACGTCGGGGAACATTTCCATTGAATGATTGGCGAGTTGATGGCCTGAACTGAGAACGGGGCACCTCTCTTCTCGAAGACAGTCCAAGTCAGGAATCCTGCTGTGGTGGCCTGTAAGACTCCCCCTTTCTATGCTGCTGCAAAGTTGAGCTAGTGCAGGGTAGCTCACGCTATGCCCAATATGCTGGGAACAAGACTCAGCTGCCCTTACTCTGTGCGCAAGGGCCTCCTGAGCAGCTGGACCGAAGATTTGACCAGATTTGAGAGTGTGCAGAAGAAGTCTCCTCCAAGGGTATGTAACAGTCCTGCTCAAACGTAACCAGTGAATCTGAAGCTGCCAAAGACAATGTGTCCAGGTCCTCTCTAGGACAATCGGCCATTGGTACAACCTTGGGCAACATGTAGTTAACTACTGATGCTCTCACATCCTCATTTGCGCTCTGAGTAGCAGACGGAAATGATCTAGCCAACTAAGTCTAAATGCCCTGCACAGCATTAGCTAATTCAACTACCTGGTGAGATAGTGCTGCAGTCGGAGTCCGTTTCTTTTTTGGAGGCCCCTCAGTTTTGCTAGCTGAGTGCTTGCTACCTGTCCTAGTCTTGACTGGTGTTAAGAAATCTTCCCTTCCTGGTTCAAACTTTGCCAGTCTCTGTTGCCTAATTTTCAATGGCATTAGACCACATTTGGACCACAACCTTGCCCAGTTCAGTTAAAGCCTCCTTAAGATGGTCGATGCCCAGACAGGCAGGGCAGTGAATATGTGCATCCATAAGGTCCATAGGACCTGAATATGTAGAACAAGAGGCAGCCATAGTGCCTATGCCTTTATTGAAAAATAACCCTAGTCAACCAATGGGTTAATAACAGCGATAATACAGTACTGCAATAATAACGTGTTACGTGGTTGCCACAGTAACCGCACGCAATAACCGACGCCCTGGTTTACCAGTGAGCGCAACAGTAGTCTGAATGCACAGGTATGCACACGGTGAACACAGATCCCTGGTAAACCAGTAAGTTCTAACAGTACTTACCACAGCAACTGGAACACCGCTTGTAAGGACCCTGGATAACCAATGGGTCCAATATAATCCGAACATCCAATGACAAATCCAATAATTCAACGCAATCGCACTTTCGGTTAGTCTTTGCTCTCTTGAGATACCGCTATAGTGGGGAGTGAACACCAACCCAAAAGCTGTGCACACTCAACGAGATCTCTCCACGAGAATGTCAAAGAGACCGACTGTGACATAGTCTGGAGCTGATATAGCTTCCAGCAGGCCAATGGTCAAAGTCATATGTGACTGAATTAAGATGCCAACCCCTCAGAGGACCTCAGATGATGCCAACCCTGAAACAACATACAGAACTACAAAATTTTGCTATAAGTTTGATTGCAACATATAATAATTGCGGTTAATAGTATTCATCGTCTGTTTGGTTATGTCTTTAATTGATTTTTCCGTACATTTCTGCCATATGTACATTAACTGACATACAGTAGTCAACATTTGATGTGGATCAGAAAAGTTAATCAAAGTTGTCCTAAGACAAGAATGCATTTTGGTTTTAGGTTTTAGGACAACTTTGATGAAAGGTTTTGATCCACTTCAAATGTTGACTACTGTAGTCACCACTAGGGTTGGGTATCGTTTTAATTTTATTGATTCCGATTTCGATTCTGCTTATGCTTATCGATTCAGATTCTTTTCGATTCCCAGTTTCGATTCCAATGTGATTAAATAATGATATCAAACATTTATCCTGTGTCTCTTTTTTGCAAACCATTTATTGGAGCTGAATACCATGAACAAAAATCAACAGGCTACATAAAAACTGGACTCTTTAAGAGCTGTTTGTGTTCAAAATAGAACTGCATGATTCTGGATAAACTGTTTCTTTTTGTTTAGTTTTATTTCCCCAATGGAAGTTTTGGTTCTCTCATGATTCTGAAGAAAAAACATTAGACAACTAAACAAAATCACATGTAATTTATGAATTAATGATTAAATGACTCACTCAAGATGTACTTGTTTCATTACTGGATGAATCAGTGTTCTTGAACGAATCTCTTGTATGATTCAAAGACAAATACATTTTAACAGCCCCTTTTCGCCACCTACTGGCGTAACAATGTAATGATAAATCTTCCACTCAATTACACTGAAATGTTACTTCTTTTTTTTGTAATGATCCGAATTGTTTATGCTACAAATTAAGTTCCTCTAACTCAATGTAGTTTGTTGGTTGAACATGATTTAATTTAGACATCATCATAACTTCAAAACACTTGTTTTTAGAGTGTATATCTGACCCACTGTGTCCTCTTGACCACCATCTGTCCCAGACATCTATAACATTGCCTGCCTGGCTGGACGTTCCTCACGTCACTGCTGGATTGGTCACACAAGCTTGGCTATATCCCAGTAACTCAACACCTTCTCCAGAGAGCGTCTTTCCACAATTCCACAATAGCACCACTCAGCATCGTAGGATCACAGCTTGACTCTCGGTGTTTTCCCCCAAAAGCCACATTGATTCAAAGACAAATACATTTTAACAGCCCCTTTTCGCCACCTACTGGCGTAACAATGTAATGATAAATCTTCCTTTGAAGTGTCAAATTACTTTCAAAAGGTGATTTACTCTATTTTAATCGCTACCCTACACATCAGAGTTTATATCTGAACTATTAACTTTTATCCCAGTACTTCTGTGATTTGAATGTTTGTAACACAGAAATAATGATACTGTGTGGCTGAAAAGACTGTCAAGCAGTTTCATTCATGACAGATGATAGCTGCTCTCTTCAGGTCAGCGGCAGCACTATCGCAGATTTAAATGCTCAAATCACACTGGTGTGATCG
Organism: Sinocyclocheilus grahami; assembly: GCF_001515645.1. Classification (NCBI taxonomy): domain Eukaryota; kingdom Metazoa; phylum Chordata; class Actinopteri; order Cypriniformes; family Cyprinidae; genus Sinocyclocheilus; species Sinocyclocheilus grahami. The sequence goes on along the minus strand of NW_015506351.1, from coordinate 111,103 downwards.
TTCTTTGCACGGACGAACAAAGTGACCACAACATTGATCGCACAGGATATCAAAGTTTCTTCATGAAACCACCAATGCCAGTAAAGAACCTTTATTTTTTTAAGAGTGTTCCATTCAGATTCGAGCTTCAATGAGGCACTGATGTTGGGTGATGGGTTTGCCTTTTTTAACCCTAAAAGTGGCGACATATCCTGGGGGAAACAAACATTTGAGAAGCTGTGGGGAGAAGCAGTGAAAGCGAAGGTCTCGTTTCTTGGTTTCATCTTGAAAGGTTGTTTGTTGTGAATATTTAGATGAGGTGACGTTTGTTTCTCCATTCTTTGTTTAGCTCACGGGCAGCATTTAACACAGAAATAATGATACTGTGTGGCTGAAAAGACTGTCAAGCAGTTTCATTCATGACAGATGATAGCTGCTCTCTTCAGGTCAGCGGCAGCACTATCGCAGATTTAAATGCTCAAATCACACTGGTGTGATCGTTCTTTGCACGGACGAACAAAGTGACCACAACATTGATCGCACAATGTCAAAGGTTGAGGAATGAAACAGATGAATCATTGTAATTTAGGAATAGAATCACGTTGGTGTTTGAATCATGCTCGCAATCTTTAACGATCTATTAAATTAAATTAAAGTGCTTTGTCATATTGGTGGTGACACCTCTCTTGCAACATGTTTAGCTATTACAGATATTGTACTAAGCTTTTTTGGCTTCTGATGGAAATGTAGCCAAACTTTGGAGCACTTAGATTAGCGAGCAAGGTCCTGACAGATCACTAGGTCCGGTCCTCACAGATGAAGAAAAAAAAGCACATAGGAATCGATAGGCGGAATCAAAATTTTAATTTGACAACAAGTATCCAATTCCTGACCTTAAGTATCCGATTCTGGAATCGGAATCGATTTTCGATTCCCGACCCTAGTCACCACTGATAAGCTACTACTAAATATATCATAGAAACTTTATTTTCTGTAAAGCTGCTTTGCAACGATCTGTATCGTGAAAAGTGCTATTCAAATAAATTTGAATTGAATTAATACGAGATTCTCGATGTGATGCGCGAGACACGACTCCTTCCACCATGTATTGACCGCCTCTAGCGGTCTGAAACAGTGAAATAGAACTGAAAATTGGCAAGTGGATTTCTATTTCCAAACTTGCTTTGCATCGGACTGGATAAGGAGAATAAATATTGAAAATAAGTGTTATTTGATGTGCTTTTTTAGTAAAGGGAAAGCCCTCAGTGTAGCTATTATGTTTGAGATTTATGAGTTTACGTTGACGTTTTCGTGGTTAGTAGCACTCATGGTTAGGTTGTAGGTGGCTAAATAATGGTATACACTACTTTTGATCATATGGTCAATGACTGTGCAAGAGTTTTTATACAAAATAACTTTATAAAAACTTAAATAGACTTTTAAATGGCTTTGTTTTAGCATTTAACTTGTTACTCACCATGGAAGGCATTTGAACTCCAACCAACCAACAATGACTGCAAATGCTAGTGACAAGTAATATCTTTATTCATTAAATTCATGTTAAGTTGCATTTATTATGTGCTACGGTAGCTGTTAATTTGAACTGGAATCGCTAAAATTAATTGGTTCCAGAGCCACCACTCAATTACACTGAAATGTTACTTCTTTTTTTTGTAATGATCCGAATTGTTTATGCTACAAATTAAGTTCCTCTAACTCAATGTAGTTTGTTGGTTGAACATGATTTAATTTAGACGTCATCATAACTTCAAAACACTTGTTTTTAGAGTGTATATCTGACCCACTGTGTCCTCTTGACCACCATCTGTCCCAGACATCTATAACATTGCCTGCTTGGCTGGACGTTCCTCACGTCACTGCTGGATTGGTCACACAAGCTTGGCTATATCCCAGTAACTCAACACCTTCTCCAGAGAGCGTCTTTCCACAATTCCACAATAGCACCACTCAGCATCGTAGGATCACAGCTTGACTCTCTGTGTTTTCCCCCAAAAGCCACATTTTCCAACAAAACAGCACAGATCGGATTCTAATCTCCTTGCCTTCACCTCAGCTCTGGTTTTGTGTGGCTTGAATGACAGGGAATGATGGAGAATCTGTTGCAGTATTACTGGTCTTAATGTACCACTAAAGGTATTAGCTGTTACTTTCAAGGAAGATTATGTTTTAAATGTTTATTTCATGGATAGAAGTGTCTTTTTTGCTTCTAGTACAGCTTCCACTCTTTTGAAGGTTTTACACTAGATGTTGAAAGATGGGTGCAGGAATTTGCTTCACTCTTAAATACTTTCCCAAAAAATGGATTTAGTAGCCACAGAAGAACCATTTGGGTTCCTCAAAGAACATTTCAGTGAACAGTTCTTACATTTGAAAAACATTTTAATAATCTGAAGAACCTTTTTGTCCACTTTAAAGAAACTTTGGTGGGATGGAAAGGTTCCAGGGATATCAAAGTTTCTTCATGAAACCACCAATGCCAGTAAAGAACCTTTATTTTTTTAAGAGTGTTCCATTCAGATTCGAGCTTCAATGAGGCACTGATGTTGGGTGATGGGTTTGCCTTTTTTAACCCTAAAAGTGGCGACATATCCTGGGGGAAACAAACATTTGAGAAGCTGTGGGGAGAAGCAGTGAAAGCGAAGGTCTCGTTTCTTGGTTTCATCTTGAAAGGTTGTTTGTTGTGAATATTTAGATGAGGTGACGTTTGTTTCTCCATTCTTTGTTTAGCTCACGGGCAGCATTTAAACCTGCATGGCCGCCTGTAGTGGGAAATCCACTCACCCTCCGATAAAAGTTGATCTAGTTCACAAATTTACACACATTGGATGGGACTTACCTGTTTAAAAAGCTGTTGTTCAGCATTAGCTTATTAGGTTTACATTGACATTTTATAAATTAAATGCTTATATTTTTTGTAATCTGTATCTAAATGTTTGTATCTCAGGGAATATGTTGCCCTTTTAGGGGTATAAATCAAGATATAAAACAACCATATAGACTGTGTGACTTTGTGGCTTGTGTTTTAGAAAATCAAATCTTTTTGTAATCTTGACAAAACATGTCGTTGGAAAGGTCTGACAGTCAAGATTCCATATTTGGTGACTGTTTTATAATAGATGTGATGTGACAGAAAATGACTGATTTGTGACAGAAAACTGAATTAGAAAAATTAAATAGAGTTTGGGTGTAACCCAGTGGTTATTTTTGGTATAGTGCCCAAAGAAAATCTTACAGGAACCACAATTTTTGTGATATCAACTTCAAATTTGGAACATAAATCGGTTAGACATATGGCTTTGATTTTATAGCAATTTTAGAGTGCAACATATTTTACTCAATATTTATTTTTTATAAAATAAAAACAATTAGTATACTACATTATTTTTTACTGTAAACTTAAACTTTTATAACTTTTTTATACTTTTTTTTATGTTTTCACTTCAGCAATAATCTGCTGTAATATCACTGAAGAGAATCAACAAGAACAGAAAAAAGAGAAATACAACTACAACTGACTTCCAGTCATAGCCTTAGATGAAATCAACTGAAATAAAACATGAAATCTCTCAATATCTCAGCAGATGAGGATTAAACAACACCACAAACAGCATTACCAGCTTCACTTATTACTAACCAGTTTTATTTTAGTTCTGAAATATGTCTAAAAAAGTTTTATTGAGAACAAAGGTTTAGATGTTGAATGTTACGTTTAAAGTCACCATTAATGTGATCAGTGTTTGTGTTAGTTCCATATTGCTGATAAAATAATGATTTAATCAGATAATTTGATACATTTTAGAAACACTTTGCACCCTAGACATTTCAAACATCTGTATAACTAAGATGCAAACATTCATCAAGAATCAGCATATAAAACTCAACAATGGTGACAATAAACAAAAGGCTTCATGCTGCAATGCATTCTGGGTGCACCAATCAAAACTCATCCATGGCTCCCAGAATGCACTGCAACACGAATAAATTATGCACCCGAATTGTCTTAGTATTTTCTTTTATTCCTACTATTTGCTTTAAATTTTGCTATTTTTTTTGTTGTGACATTTATATGAATATTTTGTTGATTTTCACCATTGTTGAGATTCATGTGCAGATTCTTCATGTCTATGTGTGCTGTAAATAAAAACTTCTAGTGTACAATGTCTTTACAATGAAATTGTTCACATTGTCAAAAACATGATCTGTAGAAACAAAACGCTACTATAGTCAACAATGTAAAATGTAACAATCAGTGAATCAAGCCACAACATGATTATTTTGTCATCATCAAGCAGCCAGCATCACCTGATCACATGTTCTCCTGGTTTTCTTTGCTATAATAATGTGTTTTGTATGGGGGATACAAACATTTGAGAAGCTGTGGGGAGAAGCAGTGAAAACGTAGGTCTCGTTTCTTGGTTTCATCTTGAAAGGGTGTTTGTTGTGAATTTACAACATTTAGATGATCAACATTTAGATGAGGTGACGTTTGTTTCTCCATTCTTTGTTTAGCTCACGGGCAGCATTTAAACCTGCATGGCCACCTGTAGTGGGAAATCTACTCACCCTCCGATAAAAGTTGATCTAGTTCACAAATTTACACACATTGGATGGGACTTACCTGTTTAAAAAGCTGTTGTTCAGCATTAGCTTATTAGGTTTACATTGACATTTTATAAATTAAATGCTTATATTTTTTGTAATCTGTATCTAAATGTTTGTATCTCAGGGAATATGTTGCCCTTTTAGGGGTATAAATCAAGATATAAAACAACCATATAGACTGTGTGACTTTGTGGCTTGTGTTTTAGAAAATCAAATCTTTTTGTAATCTTGACAAAACATGTCGTTGGAAAGGTCTGACAGTCAAGATTCCATATTTGGTGACTGTTTTATAATAGATGTGATGTGACAGAAAATGATTGATTTGTGACAGAAAACTGAATTAGAAAAATTAAATAGAGTTTGGGTGTAACCCAGTGGTTATTTTTGGTATAGTGCCCAAAGAAAATCTCACAGGAACCACAATTTTTGTGATATCAACTTCAAATTTGGAACATAAATCGGTTAGACATATGGCTTTGATTTTATAGCAATTTTAGAGTGCAACATATTTTACTCAATATTTATTTTTTATAAAATATCATCAAGCAGCCAGCATCACCTGATCACATGTTCTCCTGGTTTTCTTTGCTATAATAATGTGTTTTGTAAACACAGAATTACAGCAGCCAGAGAAATATATAAATATTATAAAGTCAAGGGTGAAGAGCCCAACTAAAGCAAACACTGATCGCAATGATGGCAACCTTTAAATTAAATTCAATAAAGTATGAAAATAAACCTCTCTTAATTCTCAATAAGAACTTTTGTATGAAATAAAGTCAAACTGGTTAGTAATGAGTGAAGTTGGTAAAGCTGTTTGTGGAGTTGTTTAATCATCCTCTGCTGAGATCTTGAGAGATTTTTATTTCATCTAAGGCTGTGACTGGAAATCAGTTGTAGTTGTTGTGTTTCTCTTTTTTCTGTTCTTGTTGTTTCTCTTCAGTGATTGTGCTTGTTAACAGCAGGTGTTCATCACTAATGCTCAATCATCACTTATTTAATAACTTAATTATCTCATTTACTTCAAAACCGCTTCAGTGTTACTTTAAACACTCTGTAGTGTGGACTAGGGATGTGCGTGACGACTAATTTGACTGTCGTTTAAACTAACGTTTTGTATCCGACTAGTTGACTAGTCTAAAAGCAAGAAACCCCCAAAAGATGGTAAGAAAAAAAAAACTCTGTGCGTGCGTGTAGCATATATAATAGCCTATATTTGAAATACTTAAAATATGAATCACACTGTCAAATCCCTCAATGAATTCCGCTTGCCGCACACTTGCCTAGCGTGATCATCATTTCATTTTAGGTGGTCGTTAAAAAGAAAAAAGGGAAGAGCATACACTCAACGTCGGCCAAAGCATAGCTTATTTATTCACATCAGCTGGGGAAATGCAGGACATCCTGCACTTGAAAAAACGCGCTCGGCAGGAACTGAAGTCGCAGGCACGCAGAGATAATGAAAAGCAAGCCAATAGAGTTTCAGAAAGCGTCTGGACATCCCGCACCACCACCGAAGTGGGTCTTCGTTAGAGAAATAGACAGCGCGGATGGGATCGCAGCGCCGGCGGGGTGTAGTGAATGACGTGATTGACACATTTGCTGGCTTTGGCTAGTCTCTAAACTAACGCCTACGTGCCTGTATTGAATATGATTACGCATTGCTCCAGAAGAGTTATTGTAAGACAATTTGACATTACACAGTTTACACAAAACTTTTCCGTTTCCTTCTAATTCAAAATAATCCCACACCTTCTCGTCTTTCGCGTGGTCATTTTTGAACTCGCCGCAACTGACACGAAGAAAACGCATGTGAAGTCTGAGGTAAAAATGTAGTTTCCGCCCAGATAAACTTTTAAAAATAATGTATTATTTTTCAAACGTTTATTTTAACTTATTTAAAATGTTTTAAATGCAATGTTAAAATTATGGTAATTTGAATGATAAAATCATGTTTTTGTTTTTCTTTTTTTTTTGTCTGTCATGTAATCGACTATTGTTTTCAGTGTCGACTAGTAGGAGCTGTACCGTTTAGTCAACTAGTCAGCTAGACCCGCACATCCCTAGTGTGGACACACATAGACATCCAGCAGTGTTAATCTGACACCAGGGATTTTGCTGTGTGGGCATTTATAATGTAATGTCTTATCTCGCACTGTGGTGTTGCATACTTGAGTGCATGTAGGTAGGTGGACGGTTGCGTGGGTGATTCGTGTCTTCCTCTGCCTCTAATTTAGTCTTTCTTCTTGCACAGAAAATGCACAATACCTTTACCAAACCTTCCCTCCATGTACATAATCTGAGCAGCTCTCATGTGCTACCAGTAGGGCTGGATATCGTTCAAAAATTTTCGATATAGATACCGATACCTTGACTTCGATACTGATTTTTTCTATACCAATTTTATGAAATCAATTTTAACAAGATTACATTATCTAAAAAAAACTTTGGTTTTATTTTTCACCTTGTTGATGTTTGTACAGACTCAAAGATTCATCTCCCGAGCCACTGCACAAAGGAACAAAATGTAACCAACACAATAAATGCAAATAGTTTTAATAAAGCTCAAATAGTCTTCAGTTTACACATCTGTTAGGCTACATTTACACTAGTGTGTGTTCATTTTAAAACGCATAGCTCAAACAGAATCATCATTTCTATTCATTTTCCACTGATTTACTGATGAGCATTAGCAGCTTCCAGCGCTGTCTGCCTGTGTTCTCTCTTCCATGATCGCTGCTCTGACTAATTTCAGCAAGATTACATGGCCAAAACACAAATTAGACGCCAATTCGGAAATTATTACACAAACTCAATGGTGGTTTAAAGTGAGTTTTGAGTAAAAGCAGAATATAAATCTTATTTATTGTCTTATGTGGCATGATGCTACAGTGTATCCATGATCGCTGCTCTGACTAATTTCAGCAAGATTACATGGCCAAAACACAAATTAGACACCAATTCGGAAATTATTACACAAACTCAATGGTGGTTTAAAGTGAGTTTTGAGTAAAAGCAGAATATAAATGTTATTTATTGTCTTATGTGGCATGATGCTACAGTGTGCATGAATGGTCATGTAACACACGTTTTTGGTCGTGTAGTATGAACGGACATCTGCATATGAATGGAACTCCATGCAGCTACCGCACTACTCTCCATTGGAAATGAATGACTTCCGGTCTGTCGTTTGTCAGAGATGGTGAAAAGCCAGCTTGAAATGCAGTGGAAATACCAGTATGACGAGGATCATTTTCATTTTAAAACAAAAATGCACCAGTGTAAATATAGCCTTACATCTAAGGTGGCTGGGATGCAGTCACACTACAGCCTCACCTGTGAGCCACATCTCTGAGTGTAACCAGTGATGTGAACCGGCTGTGCAGACCGATCGGTGTATTACAGTACCACGAGACAGGGCTCCAGACTGTGACTAAAACGGTCGCATTTGCGACCAAAAATATTAATTTGCGAGTGAAGTTTTTGCTGAGGTCGCCACTGGCGACTATATATATATTTATGTTATGACTTAAAAATTTGCATGACACACACCTGATAAACGCAGCTCCAGTTGTGCAGCGCGAGAGAGATCGAAATGACGGAGACGTGCAAGTAAAAGTGTGGAAAAGCAGAGTCTATTTCGTGCACAACTTGAACAAACTACAACAGGTAAAGCTGTCAGCTGTGTGTATATTGAACAATGAACAATTCTTTGTGACTATATATTTCAAGTTGGAAAAGATGTTTAATTCCCACTTTAACGGAACCTTAGTTCCCAGGTCATCTACAAGATCGATTAAAATGCTGATAATTTCAAGAAAAGATGAGACATAATCACATGAATGTATGATTGAAATGTAAAAAAAATAAAAAAAAATAAAACACGTTTATTCTGTGGCACCTATAAAAATAATTTGGCGCCTAAAATTTTTATAGGAGCCAATGGCTCCTTACTCGATTTTTTTGTTTGGAGCCCTGACGAGAGCTAGAGAGCAGACTGCTCTGTACGCTTTCGAATCGCTCTTGCGGATGTCAAACACTGATCGATCTGCTCCGCTTCTAGTTGAACACACCTAGTGCTGCAGACTTATTGGCTCATTGACATTGATGAGATTAACCCCTTAGGTATCGAAATTTGGTACCGAACGATGAAACATTTTTCGATACTCGATGGTATTGAGGCAATTCGGTCGGTGCCTAAAAAGTATCGAATTCAATACCCAGCCCTAGCTACCAGATCTTTCTGGATCATTAGAAACACGTGCAGTTTAATTAAAGAGCGGGAAATGAGCTGCATCTAACTGTGAGACTCACTAGCCAAAATAAGAGCTTCTTCTAGGCACTCAAGTCATTTGAAGTTTTAATAGCACATCTCTTCTCAAGCTGCATGGCTTGAAGTATCATTTGTTCCTGTAGCACCAACATTTATCAGGTTTAAAGGATTGGTACAAATCCTTAATTTAAAGTATGAGGAATATTAATTATGCCTTAACAAACCTCACTATTAATTACTTGATGTGTCTTTAGAGCCTTTTCCTATGAGCTTTTTCATGTACTGATACATGACACTGATTGGTCCAGTACCAGTCCTCTAAGGGACCATGCATTCATGCTGTAGGTGATGGTTTATATTACCATCGGAAAAAGAAGCCCAGACAGCCAGTCGGTGTTGAACTCTGACCTGCAGTATTCATTTGCATCTGCATTTAAAACTTGAATTTGCCTTCAGGAAAACTAATTTCCTTATATTGGTCATAGAAAACAGTCACTGTAATGCATTCACTTTTTTGCTCAATGTACACTGCTTTACCATCCAAACTGTGATTTTTGTGTAGCAACCATTTAAATGTCAATTGTACTGCTGTAAAATCTGCAAACAGTCCAGACTGCAATAAAATCATAAAACTAGAAGCAGTGTTTCCATGATATTTGTCAGTGGTTTGTATTGCTAATCTTGGACTAGCATTTCTGCAGTGGCGTTTGTGCTTAAAATGGAAGTCATGTCATTGAATGGTCTTGGCTCTTTTTGAATGGCATTGAGAGCAAAATGGCTTACCCTTTTTGTAATGCTAATGCTAATTAAACTACAGTAGTATCAGGGTTTGATCAGGAGAAATAAAGGCAGGTTGTGAAGAAGTGCCATTCGATATGGTGAGAGAGAAAGGGAAAGCGAGATGAGATAACTGTAATTAGAAGCCGAGGGAAGAGGTGGCCCTGACTCGTATGGAAGATATCCAAGACTTTGTTAGCGTTAGACAGGCAACACTGTCCGAATGCTAATACGTGACACCTGTCCTGTCCTTGTTCTAGGTTTGCTTGTTGTCTTTGTCTCTGAACATGTGTGTTTGAATGACCCAAAACATTAAAAAAGGCACGTTGCAATTTGAGATCCAGCTTGAAAGAAAACACTGTCAACCAAACCAATGGTTTGCATAATCAGTGCATTTTTGTGCTCATGAATTTGTTGTTTATGTTGCTGCAGAGGGTATACTTGGTGTTCTGGATACATGTTAAATGTATGAGTAATGTACACCTTTGTAAAGTCCCATTCTTCTCTTTTGCAGTGAAAGAACCTGGAGATGTCTCAGAAGAAGATATTCCTAGTATTGATTGCAATCAGTACGGTCAGCTTGCTTCTGCACCATGGGGGTCACTTGAACTTGTAAGAGCCTTTGAAGAATGATCCCTCCATTTATCCCTACCTCGTTCCTAGTCATGCACCGAAATATTTTTTTTACCAAAACATATTTCAGCCTAACAAATTTTACATATTGCAACTGTAGCTCATGTAGCTTATCTACTGTATATTGTGTGCATGAAGACACTGACATGGTCAAAATGCATCTTTGAAGAAGTGTCAATTAAACACATTGTTTTGGTCATGTTTTTGGACCTCCAAAACTAGTTTGGCCAAATATTTGTGGTTGCCAAAATTTCGGAGCATCACTAATCATTCCTCTTTTCTGCCACCATTTGTTTTTAGTCTGTTCCATTTGATTCTTGCTTTACCTTGCTGAAAAGATTACCTTTAACCAGACTAATGTAATTTGTTGGTCACGGCTGGTTTAGCTGCTTGGCCAACTGGTCTTCCATCTTGACCAAATCCCCAAAATGCTTCTAAAACCACCGTACCAGGCCAGAAGTGGCCAGCTGAAAAAGGCAAACCAGCTAAAGTAGGGATGCACCGAAATGAAAATTATTGTCCGAAGCCGAAAACGAACAAAATTAAACACTGGGCCGAAGACCGAATACCGAACACGGTTTTTCGAGTTTTTTTCCCCATGTATTTTGCAAAAAAAAATTTCACCTTTGCATAAATTAAAAAGCCAAAATGTGCTTTTTTCTGTTTTGTCTTGCTTTTCAAAGAAAAAAAAATCAATTACAAAACAACAATTTAAATTTTTTTTTAACAGAACATTTTTAACATTCTAGCAGACACTATACCAACAAAGCACAATTTAACTTAAAATTGATAAGTTAGTAAAATAATATTTTTTGGCCATCAGACCCCCTTCTTGGGGAGGTGGGGGTTTATGTACAATTAAAAGCAGCCACCTCGCACCACCGGTGCTCGGGCCCTAATAATAATAAACGGAGCAGATACAAGAGGGTCCTCGCACCACCGGTGCTCGGGCCCTAAAAATATTGGGCGCATCCAATCCTGAGATTGCACAGAGAGAGTTTCCACCTCCTTACCAAGGAGCTTCAGGATTATCCACAGCCATTCAAAGTTTACTTCAGGATGTCAGTGGCTCAGTTTGATGCTTTGCTAGCAATACTGGAGCCACATATTAAAAAGAAGACCACTAATTTCCATGAACTCGGTGTGCAAGGACCAATCAGTGTGAAGTGGATCAATATGTCAGGCGCCATTCTGGATTTTGCTGTTCGCATGTACGGTGGCTCTGAATTGTCAAAACACCTCTCAAAATGCTTGCTATGGATGCAGAAAATCCGATCCAAATGTTTTTATGACAGATGAAAGTTTCGGAGGCATTGTAAACGTGATTGACACAACGTATTTATTTTTTAATTCAGTGTGAAGTGGATCAATATGTCAGGCGCCATTCTGGATTTTGCTGTTCGCATGTACGGTGGCTCTGAATTGTCAAAACGCCTCTCAAAATGCTTGCTATGGATGCAGAAAATCCGATCCAAATGTTTTTATGACAGATGAAAGTTTCGGAGGCATTGTAAACGTGATTGACACAACGTATTTATTTTTTAATCTGCGAAAATTTCGGATGAGAATTTCATATTCAGTGTGCAAGGACCTTAAGGTTTGATAAAGTTTTATCAGTAGGGTATATTTGTTTTTGCATTACCATTTTTCTGAACTTTCAACATGTCTTGATTTCTGCATTAATTCACCCCTCTTATTGCAGGACGCTGGAGGCATTCTGGTTGGGCTGTCCATCCTCCATGGCCTCCTCAACCCAGGGCAGCAGTGGACCTTCTGCTAAACACACCAGTGTAGCCTTCCTTAAGACGCACAAAACGGCCAGCTCCACTGTGCAGAACATCCTCTTCCGCTTTGCTGAACGCAACAACCTCACTGTGGCGTTGCCTATTACCACCTGTGACCACCAGTTCTGCTACCCTCGACCGTTCAGTGCCCACTTTGTTCACCCACACACCACGCCACCTGACATCATCACCAATCACTTACGATTCAGCCGGGCTGAGCTACGACGCCTCATGCCCAACAACACAATCTACATCACGATATTGCGGGAACCGGGAGCAATGTTTGAGTCTCTGTTTACCTACTTCAATCAGTACTGTCTTAGCTTTAAACGTGTCCCAAATGGCTCTTTAGAGACTTTCCTGGACCACCCTTGGAGCTACTATCGTCCAGAAGAGAAGGATTCAATGTATGCGAGAAATACACTGACCTTTGACCTAGGCGGTGATAAAGACCGGCCATCTTCAGAGGCGCCAGGATATGCGAAACGATTCGCTGCAGAAATGGAGCGAGTTTTCTCGTTAGTTATGATCTCAGAATACTTTGACGAATCCTTGGTGCTGCTCCGCCGCTTATTGTCTTGGGATCTCGACGACGTTTTGTACGTCAGTCTCAACATGCGCACACCTGACTCCAAGAGCAGCCTTTCCAGTGAAAATACGGCCAAAATCAGAGCCTGGAATGCTATAGATTCGGAACTGTATGATCACTTCAATGCCTCGTTGTGGCGACAGCTGAGAGCATTGGGACTAGTGTGCGTTGAGCGAGAAGTCCAGCTGTTGCGTCAGTCTCGTGACCGACTTGTCCGCAGCTGCTTCGGAGGGCATTTGCCACCGCTTCGCTCTGCTGCACAGATCACGAATAAGGAATTACGGCCTTGGCAGCCCAGTGCCAAAGTGGAAATTGTTGGGTATGATTTACCAGTTAACATGACTCAAAAAGGCCATGTTCCTCCACGAGATGAGTGTTTAAAGATGGTAATGCCAGAAGTGCAATACACACGGCTGTTGCTGCGCTCAGAGTCCCTACGTTATCGAAAGCGGTTTCCATTACGTAGCTCCCAGCAGACTTTACGAACCGTGGGACAAGTACGGGCACACAAAGAATCCCCAGCTCCAAGTTTGAATCCGCGACCCTCAGAGTCTATGGCTCGGAGCACCAAAGGAGCGCTACGGCTTTCCCAATAACCAGTGTGAAAGGATAGTTAAACTTCTTTTCTTTTATTCCCCGTTCCTTGCAGCTAAATGTCCAGAGATGTTGGAATTACTTGAAAGCTTGAGGTCTTACCTCATTTGTATTGGATGTGAGCACAACCAAACGTACGCTCACAGCTCTTGTTCTAAAAGTAGAAAAAATATTTGTGTTTCTCAAATTAAAATGTAAAATGGTGAAGGAAAATATATAAGTCTAAATGCCTGACATCTGGAATGTGTCTCAATATCCCAAGGACTCTCTCTCTACATATATACCATCACTTACTGTTTGCATTTAAGCCATCATTACCCTGCTGGAAAATCCCAAATCAGTTTTAAGATGGTACCTGGTTTTACATGGTTTCTAGCAAGTTGAAGCTAATCTCTTATGGTCATTGCTGGTCCAAGCTTGTCTAGAGGGTTAATCAGCTGTATTACCAGCTGGTGATGTTTAGGCTGACCTGGCCGGTCATCTTGGTCAAGCTTGGTTAGGACCACCTCGATAGACTACAAGCTACAAACCAGCTTGGTGTGATCTTGTTTTTCCAGCAGGGTCTTAGAATATCTCTTTGCTGGTATTTGGAGTTAAGACGTTTTTTCTGGTAATTGCATCTGGCCATTGTTAGGCTTCCTTTTTACCAACAGCGCTCTGTTTGAGCGTGATCTTTTACACATGCTTATCAACATACTGGCAGCTGCTCCTGAGCCACAAATCACCATAATTGACTCTTCAGTTGTGGTCCAAAAACCAAGCATCATGTGTCGATGGTGATGCTACCAGGGCTCAAATTGAGGGGGGATGGCATCCCCCTGGTTGAAAAAAATGACAAAAAGCATTCCCTTCGTAAAACCACCATCCCCCTTAGATTAATAATGTGTATTATGTAAAACTTATCTTGCAAATAAAATGTTAAAATTCTCTACTTATGATAATTCACAAACTAAATAACGACGATTGGCCAATCAGAACTCGGTACTTAAACAAGCTGCTCACAAGCGGAAGCAAGATTTCGTAATTTTTCGCACAAAATGGTTCAAGCGCAACTTTTGAAGTTCTTTAAAAAAAAGACTACAGAAAAGGTATGATTTTTCCTTGATTATAATTTAAAGACGTTCCCCGACATTGTTATTGTGCTGTATGTGTGACTGTGAGGGATTGAGAGACGATAGTAGAGCTGACATTATCGAGTCACCAACTTTGCAAAAACCAAACAAAAACACGTCTTGAGAGTCCAAAAGCATTCACTGCACGATGAAGCCTGTTAGAATACAGTTCGAATGCCCTTATAATTCAAGCAATGAAAGAAAAAAATACCCATGTATGAGTTTCTACATTTTTATATTCATAGCAATGTACTTTTCTGAATATCAGCCCATGTGCGCGAGCACAAATGGGCTATTAATTTTATACAACAGTGCATAGCAACATGGTGTTTCATTCCTTGAATGAATCAGATTTTGAACGAATCGAGTGAGCCAGTGATTCAACAGTCCATTCAAATGGACTCACTTGTTTAGTTTCTAATTGAATCAGCCGTTTTGAACGAATCCTTTGATTTGAATGATTCAATAAATCGTTTATTAAAACATGGACTTGCTGCCACTTATTGGCGGTTTTATTGTCATCATTATTTATCCATGACAGGCCTAAACGAGACAAGGTGCCAACACTACCAGCACAAAAACACATTTAGCAATATATTGATCAAAATTCCATTTCAGGCACCAGAAGTAAAAAAGCTTATAAATAATAGTTCATTTAATAAGGAAAAGTTTTCATTAAATAAAAATCTTTTTAAAAATGACACAAATTTTGTAATCATTATGCAAAATTAGCAACAGGAAAACCCCCCTGAAATATTTTTAAAATTCGACCACTGGATGCAACCGTCTTGAAGGACATTTGAATATTTAATCATTTATTCTTTAGCCTCTCCTTGGGCAGTGCTAGGGTTATACAGCCCTGCATTTTTATGAGGCCGCTATGGACCAGGCCAGAGAGGTTCAGCCTCGACTAGAAGACGGGAATAGTGACAATTCATCTACGTGAACCCAAACGAGGTCAGTGATGAAGAATCGCTATACGTTATAAGCCAGAGTAGGCAGTGTGTTAGTTTCATCTTTATGCTTTTTGGGGATTATGCTTATACTGCAGTGCACTTGCAAATATCTTAACTTACGTAATTAAATTATAGTAGGAAATACAGCTCCACATAGTCCTTTTAAGACATACTCTTCACGCAAGTAAGCAAACGCAAAAACTTCTAGCTGTGTGAGATTGATTTTAACGCCTGTGTTTGCATACTTGTGTAGAGTGTGCTTTTGGCCTAACTTTTCTTTACTGGAGCTTCACTTAACAAAGGCACTGTGAAGTAGAGGTACTGGGTGGTGACCGAGCAAATGGTGGCCACCCACACAAAGACTCGTGCCTGTGGAATGTAAAAGCATAGTCTGTTGACTGTGTCTTTGTACTTAAAACGCAACACTCCCATCTTTTAAGCCAGTGCTTTTCAACTGGTTTGCTTTTGCAACACAGGACTTTGAAATAAATTTACACCAAATTACCATAGAGTATGACTGGATGCAGCAAATCAGACCTGGAACCAACTGGTTGAGAACCACTGGTTTAGTGCTGTATTTCCCAACTCTGTTCCTGGAGGCACCCCAACACTACACATTTTTCAACACTTCCTAATCAAACACACCTGACTCAACTCTTCAGTAGAGACTCCAAGACCTGAAATGGATGGGTCAGATAAGAGATGCATCCAAAATGTGTCCTGCTGAAGTGCCTCCAGAAAAAAGGTTGGGGAAACACTGATTTAGGGTACCAAATAGAAACTGAATACCTCTGAGAGAACAGCCTCTTAAAGAACATAATTTCTAATATCCGTTTTTTTGCTGTTCAAAGCCACAAGGTTTGTTTGGAAGAGGAATATATTTTTGGACAGGATGCTAAATTTGCTGCTCTCTCCCAAACTTTCTGGCAATAAGTATTCCCTTCCTTTTTTTAAATGAAAAGTCATCCTTCATTTGGTAACATCTCGTTATTGTATTTCTTCAGATGTACTGTATTGTAGAGAATAGTATCTGGAGCAATATAGCAATGGTATGTACACCATAATGGAATTACTAGTCAAATGAAGGTATGTAGATCAAAGCATCACGAGCACCTTGAAAAAATTCACCCATAAACCAACTCCTTTTTTTAGGAGTGCTAGATGATACCTAAAGAAATACTGTTAGTGTTAGTTGTAAACATACAGTCTGGCTCTACGAATCCCAAAAGACAACATTCTCATTTTCTCATGTTTCAAAATTAGAAATACCTCGGATAATAAATTAAAACTGTTGTTAGTGGAAGCATCTCAGTCCTTAAAGACTGTCAAGCCATTAGACATGTAGAAAGTGCTCTTTGATTGTATATAATATACTTTCTGTCGAACAACACAATTAAATACGTTAAAATTTAAAGATGAATTTTGAACACGTGACTCGTTCTGCATTCTTGTTTGGGTTAGAAAACCTCTCGGTAGATAACACTGCTGACAATTCAAGGTTTTTTGCCATCTCTGATGTATTGTAAGAGAAATGAGAAGTAAAGCATGGAATGATTTGCCATAATTTACTGTATACAAAGAATTTACTGTGCAACCAGACGACTTTTTCATGAAGACTGTGAAGAGAGAGATTTTCATGTTTTTTTGTGCTGAACGATTAGATGACAATAGATGTTTTCCCGTCAAATTCATTCTTTCATACTCTATTTATTTAACTGCTACATATTCTGTGACTTTTTAGGGGCTTTGAATAAGATGCTTCTGACAATCAGAGGTTGGCTTCTGAAGCTGTGTAATGAGACATGTGAAAACATTGACCATTAAAGCTGGAAAAACAACATCCTTCTGGCTCACGTGCTTCATTCCAATCATCAGGTTTTCTACCTTTTTGTCTGGTAATAGTTCAACATTTTTGACTAACAAAGGACTAGCATTAAGTAGAATGAGTGGTGCCATGTAATTTCAGCTGGCCCACCCTGATACACTTTCCAGTTCAAGTGTAAAATAAAATATTCTCGAACATGTTTTTGTGCTATTTAGAGTGATGATTATGGAAGCTTAAGTTAATAGCATGATGCATTAATGCATCTGTGTGTGTGTGCGTGCATATATATAAGAATAACATTTGAATGGCTGATGTTGGCCTTGTCCCTGCTTGAAAAACTCTTTTTTTTTTTTTTTTTTATAATACCTTAACTTTTTTCCCCCAGCAAATTTAACATCACTTTCTTTTAACAGTGGCTGCATTCTGATTGCATATTTATATGAAGTGTATTAAACATAATTCATTTAGTATAAAATTACACAATTATTAACTGTTAAACATTTATTTATCTGATGAAATATTCAAGCTTTACAGAAATTGAATTTGACGAGACCTATCCCTGCTTTTTTATATGCATTTAATATGACCCATTCCTGGAGGATTTTAACATTTTATGTTTTAAAATGCTTTGCAGTGTTTTATAAACCTCTGCCACTGTTATGGATGTGTAATTAATCTATAGATCTATAGGAGCAGCTAAAAGATGATAGGTAAGCAAAACAGAGGAGCTTATAGATTCTGAACACAATCATGTGGTTTAGCACGTTCACTTGGGGATGGATATCAGTTGGCAGGTTTCTTTGTCAGTGAAACGCTGTTTCAATAGTTACATAACAACAGTACTATTGGGGAAAACCTTTCATTAAATGGTTGATATGCTGATGTGTGTTTGTACATGTTCATTAGTTCTTTTAAAGCAGTTTTGTTATTTTTATACTTATTTCAACTTCAGTACTTTAGGTTAAAGAAAATCAAAAGTCGTGGCCTAATGGTTACAGAGTCGGACTCGTAACCCAAAGGTTGCGGGTTTGAGTCTCGTACCGGCAGGGATTGTAGGTGGGGGGAGTGAATGTACAGCGCTCTCTCTCCCACCTTCAGTACCACGACTGAGGTGCCCTTGAGCAAGGCACCGAACCCCCAACTGCTCCCCGGGAGCCGCAGCAAAAATAGCTGCCCACTGCTCCGGGTGTGTGTTCACGGTGTGTGTGTGTGTTCACTGCTGTGTGTGTGCACTTTGGATGGGATAAATGCGAAGCACTAATTCCGAGTATGGGTCACCATACTTGGCCACATGTCACGTCACTTTCCTCAGCTGGCGAAGGAAGTACAGCCTCTGCTGGGCCTTTTTAACAATGGAGTCAATGTGAGTGTCCCACTTCAAGTCCTGAGAGATTGTGGTGCCCAGGAACCTGAATGACTCCACTGTCATTACAGTGCTGTGCATAATGGTGAGTGGGGGGAGTGCAGGGGGGTTTCTCCTGAAGTCCACGATCATCTCCACTGTTTTGAGGAGCGTTTGAAGCATGAAGGGACTTCGCACAGCTCCAGTGATCTGTTGAAGATCTGTGTGAAGATGGGGGCCAGCTGGTCAGCACAGGTTTTCAGACAGGCTGGTGTAACACAATCTGGGCCTGGTGCTTTTTTCATCTTCTGCTTCCAGAAGACCTGGCGCACATCATCTTCGCTGATTTGAGGTGCAGGAGTGGAGGAGAGGGGGGTTGCAGGAGGTGTTAATGGTTGTGTGTTGATTCTCCACAGTGCTGGGGGATGGTGTCTTATAATTGAGTCGCTGGAAGTGAACTGAGTCCTTAGTTTTTCAGAATAATTCCTCTTTGTCACTCTGATCTCCTTTTCCAGTGTGTATTTGGCCTGTTTATAAAAGACTCTGTCCCCTTTCTTTAAAGATTCTTCTTTGGCCTGACGGAGCTGTCTGAGTTTTGCAGTGAACAATGGTTTGTCATTGTTGTAGGTTAAATGAGTCCTGGTAGGAAGGCACATATCTTCACAGAAACTGATATAAGATGTTACAGTCTCTGTGAGCTCATCCAGATCATTTGCAGCAGCTTCAAAAAACACTCCAATCAGTGAGGTCGAATCAGGCTTGTAAAACCTGCTCTGTTTCATTAGTCCATCTCTTTACAGTCCTTAATACAGGTTTAGCTGATTTCAGTTTCTGCCTGTAGGTCGGTATAAGATGAACCAAACAGTGATCAGAGAGCCCAAAAGCTGCTTGTGGGACAGAGTGATATGCATTCTTTATTGCTGTGTAACAGTGATCCAATATAATGCTGTCTCTGGTGGGACATGTAATGTGCTGTCTGTATTTTGGCAGTTCACGGGAGAGATTTGCTTTATTAAAGTCCCTGAGAATGATTAAAACAGAGTCCGGGTGTTGTTGCTCTGTCTCTGTGATCTGATCAGCGAGTTTCTGTAAAGCCAGGCTCGCGTGCGCTTGCGGTGGTATGTAGACACTTACGAGAATGGACGATATAACTCCCGTGGCGAGTAGAAAGGCTTACAGTTAATGAAGAGCAAATGCATTCTTTATTGCTGTGTAACAGTGATCCAATATAATGCTGTCTCTGGTGGGACATGTAATGTGCTGTCTGTATTTTGGCAGTTCACGGGAGAGATTTGCTTTATTAAAGTCCCTGAGAATGATTAAAACAGAGTCCGGGTGTTGTTGCTCTGTCTCTGTGATCTGATCAGCGAGTTTCTGTAAAGCCAGGCTCGCGTGCGCTTGCGGTGGTATGTAGACACTGACGAGAATGGACGATATAACTCCCGTGGCGAGTAGAAAGGCTTACAGTTAATGAAGAGCACTTCTAGATCGGGACAGCACATCTTCTTTAACACAGTTACATCTGTACACCACCGCTCATTGATGTTAAAGCATGCATGTCCCACCGCCACTCGATTTCCCCGTTGATTCTGCGTCGCGATCCGCTCTGAACAGCTGATTCAACCTTCAAGGCGTTTCGCGTGGCGGACATTTTTTTAAACTTTCCGCGCAGCTCCGCTTCTGTTCAAATCTGTGCTGGCATTTGTGTGAAACAGAAGCAGTTTGATGTTAAGTTCAAACTCCACCAGGTGCAACTTTCAACGCTTTGAGGGAAAACAATGTAGAGTTTTTTTTGCATAGTTTGTCCAAGGCTTTTTAATTTGAAGTATGTTTTATTTTCATTGTATAAAAATGGAAATAGAATTCATTTATACACTATTTGCTTAAAGTTGTCTTGGTTTTGATGCGAAATAAACACAAAAGCTTAAGATTATCTTAATCAGTTTGTACATAAAGAAATGATTAATTCATCAACTCATTCATCACGGGAGAAATCTTGTACCGGCAAATGACTACGTCTCACCGGTGATTCCCAATGGTTTTAGAGAACAATTACTCCATGTCGCCCCCTGTTGTTTCAAAGAATAGTACAACGGTGAACGGAACAAGTATAAAAGCATCATCCATTTGGGAAGGTGCGCGCGCAGTCAGCGGAGGCTCGCGAAGCGGAGCCAGGCCGAAAGTATAAATCCCGCTTAAAAGCCCGGCAGATGTAGCGCACTGTCCGGTATGGTGTCTTTCAGCCAGGTTTCCTGGAGCAGCAGAATGTGAAAAATCCTTGTTTATCTGGGAGAGCAGAAGGAGTTCGTCCATTTTGTTGAGTAGAGAGCGGAGGTTCGCCAGATGGATGCTAGGCAGCGCCGTTCGAAATCCGTCGAATTGCGCGTCCTGAAGTGTGTGATCAGCACCACTGCTCCACCAACTACAATGTCCAGCAAAACATCAGAATAATCGAAAACCAGTGAAATATAGGGTGGTGTGTACTGCCAAATGTCCAGCAATTTGTCTCTGGTGAAACTGATTGCAGGGATATAACTAAAGACAGGACAAACTAACAAAAACAAAAACAAATGTGGAGCATGCCACGGAGGCAGCCATCAGCGGTGCCATCACAAGTAATGTGATTTTGTAAATTAATTTTTAAAAAATATTAATCTATTCATGGGTAATGTATACACAAACATATATAACTAAAGCTCGGCTGATGGAGATACTGCCTAATTTAACTTTAGATAAATTACAATCTTGGTCATACAAATATCAGAATGTCAAGTATTCTTATAGGGAATAATAATACTGTGTGAGGGTCGTTTGCATTTCAAACTGCTGTGCTTGACATTTTTGAAGACATTTTAGTCTCTATTAAGTCTCTATTAAAGGACAATGCCTTTGTCAGCATTTATTCATCATAATTCATTCAGCAGGGTCCTTATTTCATCTGGGTAACAAAAACGTTTATATAACTGAAAATGAAACTGTAGTGCTTATACTTGAAAAAGGACAGAATACACAGCGACGTAAAGGTAGATTTAGCAGGCCTTTCACACTGTATTTAACCCCAGATTATCATCCTTCCAGACTCTGCCTTTAACCCCGGATAAAGGAAAGTTTCGCATTTTATATAGAAACTTGGCACCGAATAAAATATTATGGCTAGATGCTTAAGCCTCATTCAAATTGTCAGCCCAAATCTGAATAATGTGCAAATCCGTTTGAAATCCAGTCATATTTAGATACTAATATTAGATATTTAAAACTGCATGCACATCCGTTTCGAGCTACAATAATGGCTATGTTCACACGGTCAGATTTTGGGATTGACAACCACATTTTCTTTACAGGTGTGACTCTCGAAATGTCCCGTTCACACAGCAGCTTACAGTAACGTTCTCGAATGCTGTCTGTATGAACATGCAACGGAAGTCAAGCCCGTGTTCCTTACCAGTAACCATAGCGACAGTGACCGAAGTAAAATTAAAAATGTCGATGGTGGTCCATAAAACTGAAAGTCTTATCACTTTCTGACACAACAAGAGTCCAATCGAGCCGCGAGTTCTTCAGTCAAATCTTCATTAACCGACAGCAGCTTTTAAATTTGGGTGGAGAGCAGAGCATTTAAGTCGCGCTGAACACAAAACTGACGGGATCTAAAACTTTCAGATGACACAAAGCTCATTTCTCCGTCACTGTAAGTTACCGAAACTGCACATGAAAACACGGTAGACACGCGTTTGTGCGGCAGAGCGTCTCTCTCTCACGCTGTATGGCGTGACAGACAACTAGTTGTCCAGTCCTGTTCCGTTCACACAGCGCGTGTGTTCCGAGAATGCGGTTGTGAGTCCTGAAAATTTACATGTGTGAGTTCGGTTACAGAATGCGGTTGTCACATCCATAAATAACCAAACTGTGTGTAAACGTAACCATATTAAGGACTCAAATACAGGACTGACAACCGTATTCTGCTGCTGTGTGAACGTGGCCATTTATCTCGTTCAGACCAAATCTGAATTTGTACATATCCAATTGGGATCCGATCTAGCGACGTCTGACTGTACACACAGTGTATCACAACTGTTCTTATTCGATTTCTGTGTCCAGAGCACTCTTTCATTTAATAGAATGTGTGTTGGTTTCTATGGCAATGCCATTGCGTTTTTATGCTGTAAGGATGGTTTCCCTACGGTGGTTCAGGCTGTAGGATTGCCGAATGACTAAAGAAACGTTATCAGCACGATGGTATAAAACTGTACATTTCTAGTCTATTACCACCCACTGCCACTTATACCAACGACGGAAATAAGCGCAGTTAGAATAGCTACATATGTGGGAGAGCGTTGCTATTGTGTGACTATTGTATTGCAATAGGTAACACTTTAAGATGAACCTTGAATCAAGACTAGTTAGCACATAATTAATAATTGAAATGGTTTAATAACAATATTTTGTTATGGTTACACTTGAATTGGTTACAAAATAGATGAAGGATGGTAAAGCATAGTTAATTGTACCCAACATGTAAAATATTACCTGAGAGAAAGAGATAGAGAGAGGAAGAAAAAGAGGGAGAGAGGGCAGAGACCCAAGAAGAGAGACAGCCAAGAAAAGAGACAGAGCAACAGTTACAGTCCTCTTTTATCCCTTCCTTGACCATGTGACTAAAAACCAAATGTGAGACATTCAAACTGACCAATCAGCAGATTATAACTTCACCCACTGGGCAAAAGGTGTGACAATTAGCAGACCCCCGGTGTATACACATGTTGGCCTTCAGGTCTTGATCACTATCAGCACTTCTGTGCCTTCAGGAATTCCAAATGGCCCTTTTGTTACTGAAGATAGGTTTGGGACAGGAAAGCAGAAGTCTTTGATAATTTTTGACCTTACAATGCCTATGCTAAAAACAACAATAACAGCAATACAGTTTGCAAAACAGATGTTGTCTTATGACATGACAACATGTTCACGTATTATATTTCATCTTATGAGGCATCAGCAGAAACGCAGGAAGCTGGAATGTGTGACTTTATTCCATGCTGCCATCTCCGCTGGTTTCAAAACTCACAGAGGTGCTATACTAGCAGGGACTCTAGTGAGAAGGCAGCCAGATTAATCCGATATATTTTTCTGTAGATGTTTCGCTAGCTGTAGATATTTTTCACTATTTTCATGAAGGCGTGTGCTGTTAGCGCTTATTTATTTGTATTTAGAATCGGTAACTTGAATAATAACCCGCGGCAACAGTGTAAAAGTAGGCCGGAGTCAGACCCACCTCTCCCGCATTGGCGTCCGCTCTTCACACGCATTGCTCGTGGGCGCGAACTGGAATCACAAACTTGGCTGCATTTGAGTCTTCAAGGCATTTTGAGGACACAACATCGTCAAGTAAGCAACTGTAATGAATCTTACAGTATCCACTGTAGTTGTCCGTTAGTAAAACCATAGTTCTATCAGTCATTATCCGTGGAGTGGAGGCGGGGCTAATTTGCATATTCATAGATCGGCGTATAGTAAATGAGGCAAAGGTGTAGAGTAACATTCAAGCTATTTTAAGGCATGAGAAAATTATTTTCACAAGAAAAAACATATAAATATGTAATTTTGATGATCAAAGATGAGTTTTAAGGGACAAAATGTTTGACTACAGGGGGACTTTTTACAATCGAAAGCCAATCACGTGCCTCATGTTCACGTGCTTTGGGCCGCCACGGAAACAGCATGCATTGTATAAGCAGTCGTTTCAGCATGTGAGTGCGAGAATTACAATAAAGAAAAGACCGTTTCATTCTTACCTTTATAAGAAGTCCATTTAGCAAAACTTGATAGCAAGGGCAATATAAGAAGGATGCCAGTGCTAGAGCCATTATGTAAACAGGTCACATGGTGCATTCGTCCAATTAGTGACACGGACACCACCAATAATAACGTTAACCCGGGGTTTAGGAATGTACAGTGTGAGACGTCAGTTTATGAATGCACAAGACTAAATACTAACCCTGGGTAATTATGAGTAGCTTGAAACCTGAAGCAAGATAACCCAGTATTTAGTTTACCTAGGGTTAAAGTGTGAAAAGCCCTTAAGAACACCCTAGCAACAACATAGCAACACACTAAAACACTCTCAGGACTTTTGCATGGGAAACACGACTCTCCCTACAGAAATGTAATCCTTTTAGCTTCTAGTCTCATGGTAAGCGTGTTTTCTGTGGATGCAAGTAACCTGCAGATGTAGGTCTATAATAAGCAAGCAGAAACATGGTCAAAGGAGATGTGCACAGGCAGATACACACAGACTCTTCTGCGTGTTGCTCTGCTCCTGTAGCTTTGTGATGCATCAGTGCTGTGTGTGTGTGTGTGTGTGTCTGTGTGTGTGTTCACTGCCATTCTGTAGGCAGTTGCCCTGCGGCATTAAAGAGTGAAGAGTGTGTGTGTGTGTGTGTCCTGTCTCTATCCAAGCAGATCAGTTCATACAAGAGCAAAAGGAGAAACACACAGGACAGAAATGACACAGATGACAACAGCAGGAGGCTCATTCTGCAGAACAGGTGCCACCTGTGGCCCTCATGTATATATATGAAAAACGTGCTTTAACAATGAAAAGTTCATGTCAGTTTTTACCGTGTGTGTATTTGTATATATATACTGTATATCACTGTATATCAATATATTACACGATTCTGTGTAATATATTGTAAAATGTAATTTATTCCTGTGATGCAAAGCTGAATTTTCAGCATCATTACTCCAGTCATCAGTGTCACATGACATTGGTCATCTTTGGCTGACTCACGGTATTTAAGCATGCCATCAATATAGTTATATTTTATTATTTTTGTTATCAGTACATTTAGGGAGTTTTGTGTTGCATTTTATTATTTAGTTAATGTTTATAGCATTGTTTTAGTGTTATGTGCGTTACCCTGTCCATTAAGGAAAGGCAGAAGTAGATATATTAACATCGGTTTTATATTACAAGTTCTAAAATATACATGCACTAATATATCATACTGTAAACATTGTCACCATTTTTTTTTACAGAATTTCAGCTGTGTTATTTTGGTGTCATCAGGATATTATATTTTCTATTAATATTAATGTGTAGATTTTTTGTTAAAATTGTAATAATTTCGTGTGTTTTGTAATAATAAAATTACTTTATAATAATAATAATTATTATTATTATATATTTGTCAATATAGTTTTTATTCATTTTTATTGCTGTTTTCTGTATTTTAGCACAACGTTAAACTGAATGAAAATAAGAAATGTTGCCTTGGCAGCTATAGTAATAATTATTATTATTATTATATATTTGTCAATATAGTTTTTATTCATTTTTATTGCTGTTTTCTGTATTTTAGCACAACGTTAAACTGAATGAAAATAAGAAATGTTGCCTTGGCAGCTATAGCTGAAATAAAATAATGACATTGTCCTTCATTAATTTTACACTTCCAAAGGATTCCATGATCATTTTTCTAATGTGTTTAGGCAATTGCATGTATATGAATACCAGGCTACTAGTTACCTATAGACAGAACATGTAATATGCATGCACATGACGTCACCATTTTCACAAATTCGTGTTTTTGTAGTTTACACTAGGCTACTAAGTATGCTGGGGATCAGGAAGGGTCACTAGTAAGTTTGACCTCCAAGTTCAAGGTGAGGTCATTCCATCCATTGAGGACAGCCCTATAAAGTGCTTGGGAAAGTGGTTCAATGCATCACTGAAAGATGTTGCCAATGTCGCAGATGCTGTGAAGCAAACCAAAGAATGGTTGAAGAAGATCGACAGGTCCGGACTCACTGGAAAATTCAAATCCTGGCTGTACAAGCACAGGATTCTGCCCAGGCTTATTTGGCTCCTCACAGTCTGTGAGTTCCCCTTAACAGTTGTAGAAGGCATCAAGAGGAAAATTAACGAGGCATGGTCCAGACAGAAATCCTAGCTCAAGAGGAACAGAGGCGTTTGTCCAAAGCAGTGGAACAAGCATCCCAGGGAGCATGGACAAATCACAAGGTCACATGGGCAGAGTTATGGAGACGGGAGCCCTACCGCATCTCCTTCCTGCTTCGCTCTGAGTATGACACCCTTCTTTCACGGTCTCATCTGCACGCATGGGGGTTGAGGGATGACCCATACTGCAAGCTCTGTGGTCAAAAGGGGACACCTGCATACATATTGTCAGGGTGCAAAAAATCTTTAACCCATGGTCGAAACACTCAAGGAAGGTTGGGTACCAACTGACGATATCTGCTTTTGGCTGAAAGCTATGGTTACATAAAGGAGTAACTGATTAAAGTACTTAACAAGTGTATTCCACAATGGTATCAAACCTGTTTTCAAAAGTTTGCGTTTTCAGCCCCCCAAAACACCATTATGATGTAAATAAATGCCTAAAACGCATTCAAAGTTTTCTGTTTTAGTTGAAAATGGTGTCATGTAAAGCACATCAAACCTGCTCAGTGTTACATGATTATGTCTTTTCTTTCAACAGGATGATCTAGGCTTATTCTAAGTGGCATGTGGTAATAAAAATCAACATAAGTATCAGAAGCTAGAACCAGGCAGCTTAATGCAGAACTCAGAATATGTTTAGAAATTGAAAGGATAGTTTACCCAAAACTGAAAATTCTGTCATGAATTACTCACCCTCATGTCGTTTCAAACCTGTAAGACCTTCGTTCATCTTCGGAACACAAATTAAGGTATTTTTGATGCAATCTGAGAGCGTATCCGCGTACAGTGCTGCTGACACAGAACAGCATACATTGTTTACGTATGTGATACTCTCCAAGATGGTACTACAGGGTGACACGGAGGAGACGAATTGTTGAATAAAGTCGTTTTTTTTTTGTTTGTTTTTTTGCACACAAAAAGTATTATCGTAGCTTCATAAAGTTACGGTTGATCCACTGATGTCATATTGGATTATTTTAACGATCTCCTAGCTACGTTTCTGAGCCTTGATCGTGTAAGGATCCTTGCTGTCTATGGGAGGGTCAGAAAGCTCTCGGAATTCATCAAAAATATCTTAACTTGTGTTCTGAAGATGAATGAACGTTTTACAGGTTAGGAACGACATGAGGGTGAGTAATTAATGACAGAATTTTCATTTTTGGGTGAACTATCCCTTTAATAAATTATTAATTTATTAAAAACAAAGCAGTTATCATTTGTGGTGTAAGGATGGTTTTCCTACGGTGGTTCAGGCTGTAGGATTGCCGAATGACTAAAGAAACGTTATCAGCACGATGGTATAAAACTGTACATTTCTAGTCTATTACCACCCACTGCCACTTATACCAACGACGGAAATAAGCGCAGTTAGAATAGCTACATATGTGGGAGAGCGTTGCTATTGTGTGACTATTGTATTGCAATAGGTAGCACTTTAATATTAACCTTGAATCAAGACTAGTTAGCACATAATTAATAATTGAAATGGTTTAATAACAATATTTTGTTATGGTTACACTTGAATTGGTTACAAAATAGATGAAGGATGGTAAAGCATAGTTAATTGTACCCAACATGTAAAATATTACCTGAGAGAAAGAGATAGAGAGAGGAAGAAAAAGAGGGAGAGAGGGCAGAGACCCAAGAAGAGAGACAGCCAAGGAAAAAAACAGAGCAACAGTTACAGTCTTCTTTTATCCCTTCCTTGACCATGTGACTAAAAACCAAATGTGAGACATTCAAACTGACCAATCAGCAGATTATAACTTCACCCACTGGGCAAAAGGTGTGACAATTAGCAGACCCCCGGTGTATACACATGTTGGCCTTCAGGTCTTGATCACTATCAGCACTTCTGTGCCTTCAGGAATTCCAAATGGCCCTTTTGTTACTGAAGATAGGTTTGGGACAGGAAAGCAGAAGTCTTTGATAATTTTTGACCTTACAATGCCTATGCTAAAAACAACAATAACAGCAATACAGTTTGCAAAACAGATGTTGTCTTATGACATGACAACATGTTCACGTATTATATTTCATCTTATGAGGCATCAGCAGAAACGCAGGAAGCTGGAATGTGTGACTTTATTCCATGCTGCCATCTCCGCTGGTTTCAAAACTCACAGAGGTGCTATACTAGCAGGGACTCTAGTGAGAAGGCAGCCAGATTAATCCGATATATTTTTCTGTAGATGTTTCGCTAGCTGTAGATATTTTTCACTATTTTCATGAAGGCGTGTGCTGTTAGCGCTTATTTATTTGTATTTAGAATCGGTAACTTGAATAATAACCCGCGGCAACAGTGTAAAAGTAGGCCGGAGTCAGACCCACCTCTCCCGCATTGGCGTCCGCTCTTCACACGCATTGCTCGTGGGCGCGAACTGGAATCACAAACTTGGCTGCATTTGAGTCTTCAAGGCATTTTGAGGACACAACATCGTCAAGTAAGCAACTGTAATGAATCTTACAGTATCCACTGTAGTTGTCCGTTAGTAAAACCATAGTTCTATCAGTCATTATCCGTGGAGTGGAGGCGGGGCTAATTTGCATATTCATAGATCGGCGTATAGTAAATGAGGCAAAGGTGTAGAGTAACATTCAAGCTATTTTAAGGCATGAGAAAATTATTTTCACAAGAAAAAACATATAAATATGTAATTTTGATGATCAAAGATGAGTTTTAAGGGACAAAATGTTTGACTACAGGGGGACTTTTTACAATCGAAAGCCAATCACGTGCCTCATGTTCACGTGCTTTGGGCCGCCACGGAAACAGCATGCATTGTATAAGCAGTCGTTTCAGCATGTGAGTGCGAGAATTACAATAAAGAAAAGACCGTTTCATTCTTACCTTTATAAGAAGTCCATTTAGCAAAACTTGATAGCAAGGGCAATATAAGAAGGATGCCAGTGCTAGAGCCATTATGTAAACAGGTCACATGGTGCATTCGTCCAATTAGTGACACGGACACCACCAATAATAACGTTAACCCGGGGTTTAGGAATGTACAGTGTGAGACGTCAGTTTATGAATGCACAAGACTAAATACTAACCCTGGGTAATTATGAGTAGCTTGAAACCTGAAGCAAGATAACCCAGTATTTAGTTTACCTAGGGTTAAAGTGTGAAAAGCCCTTAAGAACACCCTAGCAACAACATAGCAACACACTAAAACACTCTCAGGACTTTTGCATGGGAAACACGACTCTCCCTACAGAAATGTAATCCTTTTAGCTTCTAGTCTCATGGTAAGCGTGTTTTCTGTGGATGCAAGTAACCTGCAGATGTAGGTCTATAATAAGCAAGCAGAAACATGGTCAAAGGAGATGTGCACAGGCAGATACACACAGACTCTTCTGCGTGTTGCTCTGCTCCTGTAGCTTTGTGATGCATCAGTGCTGTGTGTGTGTGTGTGTGTCTGTGTGTGTGTTCACTGCCATTCTGTAGGCAGTTGCCCTGCGGCATTAAAGAGTGAAGAGTGTGTGTGTGTGTGTGTCCTGTCTCTATCCAAGCAGATCAGTTCATACAAGAGCAAAAGGAGAAACACACAGGACAGAAATGACACAGATGACAACAGCAGGAGGCTCATTCTGCAGAACAGGTGCCACCTGTGGCCCTCATGTATATATATGAAAAACGTGCTTTAACAATGAAAAGTTCATGTCAGTTTTTACCGTGTGTGTATTTGTATATATATACTGTATATCACTGTATATCAATATATTACACGATTCTGTGTAATATATTGTAAAATGTAATTTATTCCTGTGATGCAAAGCTGAATTTTCAGCATCATTACTCCAGTCATCAGTGTCACATGACATTGGTCATCTTTGGCTGACTCACGGTATTTAAGCATGCCATCAATATAGTTATATTTTATTATTTTTGTTATCAGTACATTTAGGGAGTTTTGTGTTGCATTTTATTATTTAGTTAATGTTTATAGCATTGTTTTAGTGTTATGTGCGTTACCCTGTCCATTAAGGAAAGGCAGAAGTAGATATATTAACATCGGTTTTATATTACAAGTTCTAAAATATACATGCACTAATATATCATACTGTAAACATTGTCACCATTTTTTTTTACAGAATTTCAGCTGTGTTATTTTGGTGTCATCAGGATATTATATTTTCTATTAATATTAATGTGTAGATTTTTTGTTAAAATTGTAATAATTTCGTGTGTTTTGTAATAATAAAATTACTTTATAATAATAATAATTATTATTATTATTATATATTTGTCAATATAGTTTTTATTCATTTTTATTGCTGTTTTCTGTATTTTAGCACAACGTTAAACTGAATGAAAATAAGAAATGTTGCCTTGGCAGCTATAGCTGAAATAAAATAACTTCATATTTTTATATTTTATTTCAGTTAAATTTTATTTTGTTTCTAGTACCACCATACCTTCCTTTTTTACAGTGAATAACTTCAATTATTATTTAATTAAGTAATTAATTTATTTATTATACAGTGCTTGCTTTCTGATTGCATATTTATATAAAGTATATTCAACATGATTAATTTAGTATATAATTACACAATTATTAACCCTTAAACACATTATTTATCTGATGGAATATTCAAGTCTTACAGAAATTAAATTTAACAAGCTGTAAAATGCACAAGTTGAACGGTGAGAGAGAAAAAAGTGAGGTGATGGAGAGATAAAGAGAGGAAATCTCCAGCAAACAAAGTGTGTGTGGGAGAGAGAGAGAGCGAGTGGGCACAGACGACCCTTCAGAAGAAAAAACAGATGAGTAGATGAAAACAGCAGATATGAGAGGCAGAGGAAGGATGATGGGAGATTTTAACACTAAGCAGTAAAGATTTAATGCCCCTCAATGCCCCAAACACACACACACACACACATGCTGGCAGTTTAGTCTGTGAGCGAGCAGCCGCTCCACGCAGCTGATCTTTCAGCAGCAGACTAAATATTTATGATGCTCAGAGGTGAATTATTCAGGACTCTTACAGACCCTGCAGCCAATAGAGACTTTTAGAGATCAACTCCATCACTAGAGAATAAACAAGCCTAACTGTCCTGAGGAATGTACTGCTGGATGTGTGTGTGTGTGTGTGTGTGTGTGTGTGTGTGTGTGTGTGTGTGTGTGTCTCCTTCAGTAAATGCTTCCTATGAGGAAAACGACTTAAAAAATATGTTTAATATGAAAATGCAGAAAGGTTACTTTGAAGGTCAAGTTTTAGGTAAGAAACTATCATTAGTTCTGTAAAAACAATAGAGGTCAATGGAAAGTGTGATAGGTGTGTGAATGTGTGTGTGTGTGTGTGTGTGTGTGTGTGTGTGCGCGCACAGATTGCAGGCCACTCGGGGCAAAGACACAACAGCTTGTTGTGGCGCTGCTCTGTCACAGCCATCTTAAGACTTCTTTAGACTGCTGAGATTTCATGGACTGTGCCACATACAGTACACCGCCATTCAAATGCTTGGGGTCAGTAAGATTTTTTTTTTTGTTGTAACAAATCATTACTTATATTCATTAAGGATGCATTAAATTGACCAAAAGTGACAGTAAAGACATTTATAATGTTACAAAAGATTTATATTTTTAAGTAAATGCTGTTCTTTTCAACTTTCTCAAAGAATCCTGAAAAAAGGTTTCCATAAAAAAAAAATTCAGCAGCACAACTGTTTTCAACATTGATAATAATCAGAAATGTTTTTTGAGCAGCAAATCAGCATATTAGAATGATTTCTGAAGATCGTGTGACACTGAAGACTGGAGTAATGATGCTGAAAATTCAGCTTTGGTCACAGAAATAAATTACACTTTAGATCTATTATATTAGAAAACTGTAATGAATAAATTCTTCCATGCAACACAAAAGGAGATGTTTTTGGGGGAAAAAAGAATGCAATGAAAGTGAATGGGGAAGGATGCTGTCAAGCTCCTATAAAGACAAACAGCTGCATAAAAGTATCCTAAAAGACATTCATACAACTCGTGCGATAGTACAAGTCTTCTGAAGTCTTGGGAACACTGTCCTCATATAAAGTATCATACAATGCTTTATGTGAGGGCAGTGTTGCCAAGTCTGTGGTTTTCCCACGGAATCAGGCTACTTTAACACTGTTGTTGTATTTCATGTCCACAGGTTGTAGTGACCCCAAAAATGTGATATTTGGCCCCTGGAATGCAAACTGTACCAGGGGAACCCCACCAAAAAAAACATGTATTTTACCCCCAAAGCGATTGAGCTAGTTTTGTTACGAAAACATGGCAACACTGGAATGGAATGTCTATTTATTTGTTAGTTTGTTTTTAAAAAACATTTGGCATTCACTCTTTAATTTATGAAAAGGAGCAGCTAAAAGTCTTTAAATAAAAAAAAATGTACTGGAAAATATTTATATATGTATGTATGTATTTATTTATTTATTGTCTATTGCATTTCATTTATTTTCTATTTCATATAATTTATTTTCTATTTAATTTATGTGTTAAAATGTTCGGCATTCACCTTTAATTTTAAGTTAAAAACGCAAGTGAATGAATGAATGAGTGAGTGAATATGTTGATATTCCAGTTAATTCATCACAGTGGAAGTGGAAGGTCAAGTTGAGCGCATTGCATAATGGGATATTATCTTGTGTACTGCACATTTTGGTGAATGTTACAGGTAATTTGAACTGGCATGAATGCATTTACACATTACACATGTGCACCGTACACACACTGCATGTTGAGTAGTCTGCCATTCTGAACGTATCTGCATGAAGTCTTCACCTTCAGTGTTTATTTTTCTTCACCAGATCAAACCCGACGATAAAATCTCCACTTCATTTGGTTTATCGGGCTGTAAAGCACAATGACCGTCATCTCGGCCGGAGATTAATACCATCAAGAGCCATCGAGAGACTCACGTGCCAAGATGAACAGGATTTAACTCTTTACTAAAGAACCACAGCTCGATATTAGCAGACGGGTCGAGAGTGCCTCCGATTACACAGAGCAGATGTGCCATCATTAAACATCAATACTGCATCGCCTATATGGGGCCCTCAGGAGGCCGTTTCCAATCCATACCCCTCGCTCTTTTTCCCGTCTATGTTTCTGAAAGCCCCTGTAACTCAAGCCCTAAATAAAAGCGCATGGACATTAGGTAATCCGAGTTGTTTTTCACTAGTCGTTATTCCGTGGATCTGGGATTTGAGGAACGGGGGCAGCTTGTGTTTTTGTGCGTGTGCAAATGTGCAATACGACCCCACTTCAGGCTCCGGTTTTTAAAGAACTGCAATCGAGTCTGAAATCAAGCCTGGCCGTTCTGCGCGGGGCCTCCGAGGGACTCTCAGAATTGGATTACGGTGTGTGAATGGGGTCTGTTCCCCTTGGACGGGTTCTCCGCAGAACCCCCTACTGTCACGCTGCTGCTCATTACGGTTAATCTATGCGTGCGAGAGCCGGCTTTTCCCACGCAGAACCGCCTGGGAGTTTTACGAATGAATGTAAAGGCTCTTTTCAAGCTTGGCCTTGTGATGCTTTCGTGGCCAGATTTAATTCTCCAGTTGACCGGGATTAAGCGCTAACTGACAGACGTCATCTAATTTGGAATTGTCTTGCACAAGTGGCAAAAGGTGCGATTGTTGGCGAATGGAAAGATGGATTATGACCGTAATCTCTCAGTAAATGTCTCGGCGTGATTGTTTTTGCGTGAGAGAGAGAGTGGTCAGACTGTTCTGCTGTGATTAATTTGGCTGTAGATGTGAATGGATTACACAGATGTGTCTGTCTGGTTTTGGGACACATTTGCCATGTGTTTGTGTGGATGTGTAAACGCTCATCAGTGCTAACGTCATCTAATTTGGAATTGTCTTGCACAAGTGGCAAAAGGTGCGATTGTTGGCGAATGGAAAGATGGATTATGACCGTAATCTCTCAGTAAATGTCTCGGCGTGATTGTTTTTGCGTGAGAGAGAGAGCGGTCAGACTGTTCTGCTGTGATTAATTTGGCTGTAGATGTGAATGGATTACACAGATGTGTCCGTCTGGTTTTGGGACACATTTGCCATGTGTTTGTGTGGATGTGTAAACGCTCATCAGTGCTTAACCCTTCCTCCAGTTACCCATCAATCCCGCTTACTCTTCTTTCCATTTGTGTTTAGATAATGACCCTTGTTCTTACGGTTAGTTTAGTCGTTCTTTCTTTCTTGCTTGCTTGCTGTCTGTTAATTTATTTCACTGTCGTTTTCTGTCACTCTGTGTCTGTTGTTCAATCTGTCTATCTCTATCTATCTATTTCTATTGTTTTGTCTCCTCTAGTTCCCTCTATTTTTCCATATCACGATACCATCTGTCTTGAAGGCAGTCTGTCTTTCTGATTTTCTTTCTTTCGGTCTGTCCTTTTTTATGTCTGTCTGTTGTCCTTTTCTGTGTCTGTTGTTCTTTCTGTCTATTTCTGGCTTCTTTTTTGTCTCGTCTCATTCCTTGTATTTTTCTATATCCCTTTACCTTCTTTCTTTCTGTTTTTCCTTCTTTCTGTCATTGTCTGTTGTTATTTTGTCTGTCATCCTTTTTCTGTCTGTTTTCTTCTTTCTATCCGTTGTTCTTTTTTCTCTTTCTTAGTTTTTCAGTGTCATTCATTCTTTTGTCTGTTGTTCTTTCTGTCTGTGTCAGTCTATCTTTTTCTATATTTCTGTCTGTCATTCTTTTCTGTCCATCTGTCTGTTGTTCTTTCTATTTGTCTTTGTTTTTCAGTTTGCCATTCATTCTT
Source organism: Sinocyclocheilus grahami (assembly GCF_001515645.1). Lineage (NCBI taxonomy): Eukaryota > Metazoa > Chordata > Actinopteri > Cypriniformes > Cyprinidae > Sinocyclocheilus > Sinocyclocheilus grahami. The sequence goes on along the minus strand of NW_015506351.1, from coordinate 75,908 downwards.
TTGTCTGTTGTTGTTCTTTCTGTCTCTTTCTTTTCTGTATTTCTGTTTGTCATACTTTTTTGTCTCCTCTGATTCTCTCCATTTTCCATATCCCTTTACCATCCCTCTTTCTGTCAGTTTTTCTTTCTTTCTGTTGTTCTTTCATTCAATCATTCTGTTGTTCTTTAAGTCTGATGCTCATTCTTTTCTGTGTGTTTTGTTCTGTCTGTCATTCTTTTTCAGTTATTCATTCCTTTTTAAGTAGTTTTTTTCCATCTGTCAATATTTCTTTCTTTCTGTTGACTTTTTTCCCCCTTCTTTCTTTCCTTTAGTTTAGTTTGAGATGTCCAGTCCTGCTCCTGGAGGGCCACTGTCCTGCATCATTCAGCTCTAAGCAAACACACCCTCTCTCTCTCTCTCTCTCTGCCTCTGCCTCTCTTCTGGATGCAGTGTATTTGTGAAGCTGGCAGAGGGCTGCTTATGTAACACTGCGGCGTGCTTTTCCTGACATATATGTGAAAGAGGATTGGCGTGAAGCCCTGGACAGAGAATCTGATGTTTGGGGATTATTTCATATTGATGCGTGTTTCTTTCAGCGCTCGGTCACGGCAGGCGACTCAGAAGTGACCTGTGTTATCAGAGGGCAGCGTGAAAGCTGAATGTGGAGAACGTGGCCTGCAGCTGGTAAGAGGATCGAGGCTGAGCTGAACAGCACCCACTCACTCGCTCCGTTCCCTGCCTGTTTGGCTCGCGCTGTCTCACTGGTTCTCACACGCCATCCTGCTGCAGGCGCCTATTTCCTGATTTTCTCCCTCCATGTACAGTTTCATACTCATTGACTAACATGAATGCACATGTGCACAAACACACATACACAGAAAGTCAAACAGATTTGCTCACAAATTAACCCTTAATATCTCTGCTGTTTAAGACTGCAGTGAGGTTAAACGGAGGTCAAATGGAGATTTTTACTTAAAGGCACAATATGTAATTTTCGCTGCTGGAGGGCGTGTATTCAAAATAAACAAAGAGACAAAGTCGTAGTTTGATGACGCCGTGACTGAGTGTGGAATCATGGGAGTTGTCGTCTTCATCCCCACAGCCGATGCAATCCGACGGGACTTGGGCAGAAATCATGTTCATGGATGCGCTAATGATTTATTAACATAGTAGAATGAAGCAGGGTGAGGCCGAAAGCCGTCGAAGCGAAACGAGACCGCTGAACGAGCATGACACACGGTTGGAAAGCAGCGGAGCTTTTATTATGCCACAGTCGACCGCTTTCGCTCCTTCCAGTCGTGCGTATGTGGGGTAAAGCAGCGCTGTTTTATCATACTAGACACATTTGAAAGTTCTGTTATAATGCTACTCTGTGCGGTCATCACCGGTCTATTAAAACGCACAACATATTAAAGCATCTTTGGTGTTTGTAAATCGAGGGGTTATGACGTCATTGGCAGGCGACACAATGACACTATGGACACGCTCCGTGTCACTAGTTAAAATAGCTTATTTCTCTGGATTTAAACATTCTTCAAAACATTTGGGATAATGTAAGTACACTAGTCAGCAAAATATATAACACTGTTCTTGTGGTTTTTGGATATATTAATAAAAATAATCTTACATATTGTGCCTTTAAGTCAGCCTGTCAGATGTTCCTTTCATACAGATTTGCCGAGATACCGCAAGTCAATCAAAATATCTCAATATGAGCTCAAACATTTCTAATTAATTTGATTTATTTTGTAGGTCATTGCTGTTACTTTATGACAACTATTGACTTGTGTCTCTTTTACTTCTAAGGAATTACAGAGTAAAAGACAGTGACACAGAAAAGTAGAAATTGTAGTCATTGCTGAGAGCTAATTTCCATGTGCATCTGTCAAAAAAGACATAGGAGTAGTTCTTATGTCGTATGATGTGAACTACTATCATATGAACTACTATTCTGAGTTTATGACTTATCTTTTGTCTTTTCGGAGACTGAAAAATGTATGAAGTATTAAAAGACAGATTCTTCAAATATTCTCTTTTTGTGTTGCTTAAAAACATGAGATAAATTCAGTTAAAAGCTATGAAAGCAGCATAATCATAATAACAACCAATAAAAAGTATTCTCTAGTTGTGCTAATTCTAACTAAGATTGATTGTTAAAAAAACTGTTAGCGTAATGAATTAATTCAAACCATTATCTTTGATGATCTGTTTCTGAGAACAGTTACACAGTCTCTCTCTGGCATCGGGATGGTAATGTCATGTGCTTATTTTCTGTAATTGTCTAGAACCGCCATCATACAGCAAAGGTTTTTTTTTTTTAGTGTGTGGGTTGTTAATGATTGGATGCTAAAAGCTTGTTGAAGTTAAATTACTGCATTTGCTTCTCCATCACACAGGCTGTAACCTCTTCTTGTTCTTCTTCAGCAGGTCACCGCCAAGTCAACACTGACAAAATGTCACTTCTTGCAGGCTCTCTCTCTGGCATCGGGATGGTAATGTCATGTGCTTATTTTCTGTAATTGTCTAGAACCGCCATCATACAGCAAAGGTTTTTTTTTTTAGTGTGTGGGTTGTTAATGATTGGATGCTAAAAGCTTGTTGAAGTTAAATTACTGCATTTGCTTCTCCATGTCTTCTGTCTCCATCACACAGGCTGTAACCTCTTCTTGTTCTTCTTCAGCAGGTCACCGCCAAGTCAACACTGACAAAATGTCACTTCTTGCAGGTGTCTTGAGACACTGAATCATAGAGCCATTGCTTTGTTGATGAATCCATGAACAGCTTGCATCCTGGCTCTTGTGGGTCCCTCGGGAGGGATTTCCATGTGGAAATCTGGAGCATGTGACGGGAAGAGAGGCCAGCGGTTTAATCCTCATCCAAATCGGACGTATTTTGGTGAGATAGGTGTATGATGGGTGATGTACGGGTGGAAGGGTTCTGTGGGCACAATCAAGTGAATTTAATCAATGTGGATGCTGAGACGATCTCCATGATGACCAACTAGTCAGCCTATACTGCCATGGAAAGGAAAAACGCAGCAACTACACAAAGTGCTGCAGGGATGACATATATTTGTAGGTTCGCATCATCCTGGTTTCCTTGACAAAAAGCTAGCAGGATTGTTTCATTGGCTTTTGGATTACTGCAGAAAATAAACTCTGACCTACAAAAGTTCATGATTTTTGCATGTTTCGTTAATCAAGATAATCTACACAAAATAACAAAACTTTTATGAATTTTGAAGCCTAAATACAGTATAATCCCAAGAAGTAAAAATCCAAATGTAAGCTATGAACAAACTTCCAACAACCCTTTCAATGGTTATTTAAAATCTAATACAAAAAATGAAAAAGTTGAAAAGTATGAGTTGTAATAGTTTGCAAGAGTGCGATTATACAGACAAGGCTGTGAAGGTGGGTTTTACTGGTCGGCGCGATGTTTAATGTCCCTGACAACATCTGTAGTCCCATTTATACACTTGATAGCTAAGCAACTGCCTTTTTTAAGACGAGTAAAAATCACGAGTGAGGTATTACTGATGTATTATATATTGTAGAATAAAACATGAAAATATAATGAACTTGTGTTTGGCACATACCTTATTTCAGGCATTTCACCAAAAACCCACTAAAAAACCCCACTGATTTTGGGTTGATGGAACGGGAAGTAAATGCAATTGATAATTTTTAGCCATTTTTTGCCTCCTGTGTTGCTGTAGTTATTCCTATCAAAAATTAACCAATTACACAATTGTAACATAATATAAGTGGGTCATTATACCATGATGAGAGCCTGGGGTCACTTTTAAAGGGCTGTTCACACTGCAATTTGCATTGAAAACATCAGTTTACATTTACTATATATTATATACTATATAAAACAGATAGTTCCTGTCCTTGATTCTGATTGGCTGAGCCAAGTTCGAAGCTGTTGTTACTTAATACACCTTTATTTATATTTGTGTGTTGCTCGGCAACCACTTTGTTGGAACCACAACTGTGTCTGAGGAACTACATTGTTTGGCTGAAGAATAATGTTTTTATTAATATCATTACACTTTATTTGCTCTATTTTATTCGGTGAAACCTAACTACGTATGGAATAACCGTTTTATAAAAGCAATACGCCCCGTGAAGCCCTGGTTTTCAGTGAATTTATAAATTCACTGTATACCACGGCTTCTTGGGGCTTATTGCTTTAGTATACATCGCTTTATGTGAGTGTATGCAAAAGTTGGATGTACTATATATCCAACTTAAAATATATTGCTGTGCGGTAAAACTGTTTGCACTACAAACCAGTGTGTTCATAATTAAGATAATACATTAAAATAATGTGGTAAGACACACCAATTTTCAATATCAAGCAGCAAACAAACCGTTTTGTACAGCTAAAAATAGCTGGATGCGGATGAGACCGGAAGCCAGACCCACAGAATTTACAAATGGCCCATTTTTACGGGAAGAAAAAGATGAATGTGTTTGTGGGTAAAGTTGGATATACTTACAGTGTTGTAGTTGGAGTTATCAATTCGTTATGTGGCAGTATTGAGGATACTGTAAGGTTTATGTTAAGTTTGTAACAATGTGGCATAATGACAAGCCTAATTACTGTGACAAGCTGAGTTTAACTTCATGCAAATGAGCACTGATTCAATATGACCCGATAACATAGTTTGACCAAAGTGACAGAGCAGCATATTTTGTTTTTGGGCCACGCATAATTGCTTTGTGAGGTCACGTCTCCAGAGTTTGCCTGCAGACTATAATTGAACAACACGTTTTTTCCCCTGTGCTTACCCTGTCCTTATATGCCTTAATAAACTGTCCAGTGGGTTGTTGTTAGAGAGATGTATCTCTTTCTGCCTTCTATCGCTGCGGTGTGGTCCTCTGCTCTGCGGCGAAGAGGAAACGTCCACCTTATTCAGGCATGGAGACCGCCAGAAGCACAGCAGTCAGCTCTCGGCACTAATTACGGCTGAGGATAAGGGCACTGGAGCGCGTGGAGATTGTGGCGTGTTGCTTTTTTTAACCTCTTGCTGCTGAAGCAGAGATTTCTTTGAAAAGGGGAGGAGAGAACGGACACTTAAGATGTAGAAAAGTTTAATGGTTGAATGGTTTGTTCCCAGTATTACTGATTGTGTGTGAACCCTAGGCCTGTATGTTTGCTAAGCGTGCGAGGATGACATTTCTTCCCTTTAAAGGAACAGTTCTGTCATCTCACTCACTCTTATGTCTTATATGACTTTATTTTTTTTTGTAGGAACACAAAACTGCTCTTTTCCATACAAGAAAATTGATGACCTTGGGTTATCAAGCTTAGAAAAGGATGAAATGTACCATAGAAAAGTTTTTTTTATTATTATTGGGACCAGGCGACCCCCAGGGGGCCACAAGGGAGTGGAAAAGTTTAAACACTGTGTAAAAATCAATAAATATGAAAGTGAAATAAAAATATTAAAATGAATAAAAATGTATTAAAATAAATACATAATAAAAACATTAAATAAATATGTAATAAAATTAGATTAAAATAAATTATGAAAAATTAGATTCAAATAAATTAATAATAATTACATTGATTAAAAGTATAATAAATATTAGTACGAATAACTAATATTATTTAAGTTTTCAGTTTTTATTTACAATTTTTTATTTTCATTTTCATTGATTTCATTTATTCAAATTTTATTTTTTTAAATAAAATAAATAATAATTATTATTAGCTTAATAGATTAATAAATAATGCAAATAACAGTATAGTACTGTAGCGAGTAAACATTTTACCAATAATATTATGAAAAATTTTAAATTTTTTAATTATTTACACATTTCTCATTTATTAAATTATTTATTAAAATGTTTATTTTTTTATTAAAATAATTAAATAATAATAAATATAAGATTAATAAATACGCTAAATAACTAATGCATAAAACAGTACTGTAGTGAGTACAAAAAAAAAACAATGTAACTTCATAGAAACTAAACATACTAATAATATTTTGCACATTTATAATACGCCTTTTTACAAATTAGATCATTACACATGAAAATCTAAAGCTCGAACAAATACTGTCTGCATTAAAACTACAAAACCATAACCCACCAATTCAGAAAAACCGAGTTAGAGAGATTTTAATTAGCCTACCTTACATTTGGGAACGATGGACCTCAAAGTGTCCACAAGCACATGATATCGTGTTCCTGCGGTGGACTAAGTGAGGTTCGTGAATTAAAGACCTATTTTAAAGCATTTTATATTGTTAAAACATGTTTTAGTTATCTCAAGTCTAACTTTCGCTCATCTGACCTGTTTATCATCTAACGGTCGTTTCTCTTTCGCGCGCTTTGCCTCGCTCGCTCTCCTCTAGCGACATCCAGCGGATATGACGTGAAACGCAGGCGCTGTCACGTGGGCTGTGTGTGTCTTCTACTCTTTCTGTCTCATTTATGAACTAAGTGACATATTTCAGTGTTTGCATGTTCGTGTGTTCCTTTCTTAATATATAAACCTCAGCTGATTTTATTGTAGCCGACTATTCGATAACCGCGGCAAAGAGTGATCGCGACAAACGACTTAAATTATTTTTATTCTATTTGATTTTATATCTTAGTACAAAATATTCGTGCGTTATCGTTTTGGCTGAGATATTATTCTTGTTGTTGTTGTTGTTGTTGTTTGTATCCGCTTACGCAGTGACACGAGAGTTTGTGTCGCGTGGGTAAAGTTGCGCGCGGAGCTCCAGTGCTCGTGAATCACAATGTGATGAACACGGAGGATCATTTAATGATATCAAACTCATCATCTCGCATGAACAAGGATCATCTCATCAGATCAAACACAGCATCACAAGCCCCGGTGCCGCCGAACGGATCAGACGATGCTCAACCGAAAGCTGAATTCACCAGCCTGATGATGAAGATGATGAAGATGAAGATGATGATGGACGCAAAGGCGAAGAACTAACGGAGAAGGTAAAGTTATTCACTCATCTAGAGTCTTTTTCTGTCATCAGCTGACTCTAATTAAAAAGAATTACCATGATTTGGGCGTGCACCATAGTAATACCTTGTTTTTTCAGATAAAATGTTTCATGGTATTATTTGAAGCAGCTCTTTGGAGTACCATGTTGGTCATAATTTAATACCATGGTATCAACACAGTACTTTCAGGACAGGTAGGTGAATGGATAAAAGGACTAACAAAAAGTACTTAAGTATCACCATGCTTTTTTGTTTGGATGTGTACCAGTGATATTCTTTGAATTACTGTAGTACTGTATATAAATATGGTCATCATTTAGTACCATGGCATTACAATCTGATACCATCAGTGTCACATGATACTGCTGCTACTGTATTTTTAGGAATAGGTGGATATTGCTAAGAAATGACGAGCAAAAGTACTTATCTGCACATGTATCCTGGTAACATCATGTTATACGTTGAAGCAACTTGAGGTACCATATAAATACCATGGTATAAATATATGGTATCCATTCAGTGCCACGGATGATACATTACTGTACCGATGCATGTGTCACCACAGTAATGTCAAGAGAGGATAGATCAATCCAGATTCATTGATAGATTCAAACCAGCCTGTGAAGTTGTAAAGATGATATTTAATGCAGACTGTCAGAATATATTAAGTATAATCAGTGATTATACACTCTTAAAAATAAAGGTGCTTCACGATGCCATAGAAGAACCTTTTTTTCTTTTTTTCTTTAACATCTGAAGAACCTTTCTGTTTCACAAAAGGTTCTTTGGGGCGAAAGAAGGTTCTTCAGATTATAAAAAGGTAAGAAAGAAATGGTTCTTTAAAGAACCTTTGACTGAATGCTTCTTTGTGGAACCAAAAATGGTTCTTCTATGGCATCGCTTGAAGAACCTTTTGAAGCACCTTTATTTTTAAGAGTGAAGTCTGTGTTTTGGTTTGATGCAGGTGGCACATAGTCCGTTTTGTTTCTCTACAGTGATTCTGGGTGGTTGGTCTGCTTGTTTTTTTTAATAGACGATCTCTACAATTATTCAAGTTTCTTGTTAAGTGAAGAGTTTGGATGAGAGCACTCTCTAAAATGTCTTAAGTATGTATTCATTTGGTTTGGAAGTCGTCCTTTTTTTAGCATGTACAGTAAAGCTTTGTTGCCTGGTGGTAGTTAGACAGAAAAACCACCGCGGCTCTGAGCATCTTTGGCTGCGGGGGTGGCAGTGTGAAAAGTGTGGTGGTGAGCCTCCTGGGAGAAACACACACACACGCACACACACATACAAGCAGTCTGTTCACACTTGCAGTGGCTTTGTTCGCAGCACATTGACTGATGGATGAAACTCTTGTTTTTTCAGTGCTATAATGATCAGTCTATTAGAATGATGTAATTTGTGCTGTCATGTCATAATCACTCATCGTGGACACTATATATATATATATATATATATATATCCTGTTTTGTCACTGATACGCATGCATAACGCCCTCACCATTATTAGTTTTGAAAGAAGTAAAACCGATTTGCCTTTCTTTCCCTTTTTTCATTAAATGCAATTTCCTCCTCGCATGACAAATTAGCAAGCACAGACAGTAGCGCATGGCGCTTGCAATGCCGGGATTCATAGGGAATGCATTTGATTTAAAGGAATAGTTCAGCCAAAAATGGAAAATGGCAGAAAATCTTATTCACCCCTAGGTTATCCAAGATGTAGATGAGTTTGTTTCTTCATCAGATTTGGAGAAATGTGGCATTGCATCAGTTTCAGTAGACATTAACTGCTGGACTGGAGTGGTGTGGATTACTTGTGGATTATTGTGATGTTTTTATCAGCTGTTTGGACTCTCATTCTGACGGCACCCATTCACTGCAGAGGATCCATTGCTGAGCAAGTGATGCAATGCTACATTTTTCCAAATCTGATGAAGAAACAAACTCATCTACATCTTGGATGACCCGAGGCTGCATAAAATTTGATTGCATCATATAATAATTGCTGTTAATAGTGTTCATAGTCTGTTTGATTACGTCTTTAATTGATTTTTCCGTAGATTTCTGCCATATGTACATTAACTGACAGTCACCACTGATAAGCTACCACTAAATATATTGTAGAAACTTAATTTTCTGTAAAGTTGCTTTGCAACGATTTGTATCGTGAAAAGCGCTATACAAATAAACTTGAATTGAATTGAATAAAGTGCATAAAAATGAATGAAATTAGACTATTTGGTGGAGGGAAAGATTTTCAGGGAGTACTGACTGAAGTTTCGGTCTGTTCTTCACACAAAATATGGTTTCAGAAACATTTCTATTCTTCTGTTCGATGTGAGTTGTGTTCAGACGTGGCGAGAGCACCTGCGGCAGAATGATCACATGTCTGAATGAGCTCGCAGTCACCAGCTCTCTGCTTTAGGACAATGTCAAACTGCCCTCATCCAACTGTGTTTCTGCATGTGGAGAGCCCTTCAGCAGCCACCCGTGTGCGCTTACATGAGTCATTCACTCCATCACACGCCAGAACTTTCCATTGCTGTGAGCTCCTCAACTTCACTCTAGTGATGCATTATTTGATTACATGATTGTTGTGGACAGAGAGAACGAGTTTAAAACTCTAATAAAGGCATTTTAGGGAGTATTTTTAGAGTAATCAGCATTCAAAATGTGAGGGGTGTAATTTTGTAAATTGTATAACGGAAGCATAGTTTGTTTTTCCACTGTAAATTAAAAAGTTACTCATGCTTTTCTTTTTCTTGTTTTTTTTTACAAATAAAAACATTATTATTATTATTATATGTTTATATTTTGTATTATATGTTATTATTTATTATTATTATTAGTTATTATCTTTCTATTTATTTTACCAAGATAGCATTTGCAATACAATATTGTGAAAGTATGTTATCTTGTTTATTACAAAGATAAATAAAAATAAAGTATAATAAATATGATAACAAATTAATATATAATTTCATTAACTAATACTAAATAAATGTTATTTTGTTACATATAAATGAAAAACAACAACTATTATTATTATTATTATTATCCATTAATCATTTATGTATCTGTTTTAACAAGATAAAATAAAATTTTGCTTTTTAAAATATTGTGAAATTACATGATATCCTGCTTAATATAAATTTAAATACAAATAAAAAATTTAGTATAATAAATATAACAAAATAAATACATATTTTGTCATATATTATTTGTTTTGTTTTATATTATTTATTTATTTATTTTTTTACAATTTTATTATATATTTTTTATTTGTAAATTAAAAGGTGTTTCATGCCTTTTAGTGCCAAGAGATGTGTAAATAAAATGTGTTGTTTATTTTTTTCATTAACATTACTAAAACATTTCAAGGAACTGCAAAGTTATTGCTCAGAGCTTGCATGTTTTGAGATTTAAGTTCATATTGATCTCTCTGATGTTTAATTGCATAATGTGGTCTTGATAGGGTTGAGATTTCCTCTGAATGTCTGTGAGAGACACGTGAGAAAGACTGAGGTCTTTTTCTCTTGAGAAAACATGTGATACTCAATATACTCAAATACTGGGTCTTCGTCATAATCACGGTCATTTTCATAGCCCTTCATCTGTGTGTCATGTTTGTTTGCGTGCGTCTGACTGTAAACTCTGTTTCTCTTCTGTCACTTCCGTCATCCTGTTTAATAAAGGTTAGCTTTATATTCGGTCTCCTCAGTGGGCAGCTGGCATTAGGACCCCTGATTTCACACATCCCACCTCATCTTATCCGTCACTTTAGGCCTGTTTTAGACACAAGCTCAATCCGCTACGGCTGCGGTGTGTCATCATTCATCAGCCGCTTAAATGGTGTATGACAGCATCGCTGCGCTAATAATGACAGTCTCATTCAGACACATTTAACTCAAATGACATGCGAACATTGACAGATTTTAACGGTTAATAGTAGTCTCTAGCAACAGAATCAGATTGAATGAGATGAGTTTAATTGAGTTAAGTTGAGGTGAGATGAATTATATTGAAGGGATAGTTCACCCAATCAACTTAAACTTTTTTCAAAATATTTCAAAACATTTATTTTAGAAGAAACGATGTCAAATGGATTTGGAACAACGTGAAGGTGAGTAAATGATGACAGTTTAATTTTTAGGGGGTGAACTATCCCATTAAATTATTGAGTTTACGTTCATTTAAAGTTGCTGAAATTAATTTAATGAACATTTCAAAAGAACATTTAATTGAGCTGACTGAAGCTACCATACTGAATTAAAGGGGTCATATGATGCGATTTCAATTTTTCCTTTCTCTTCGGAGTGTTACAAGCTCTTGGTGCATAAAGAAGATCTGTAAAGTTGCAAAGATTAAAGTCTCAAATCCAAAGAGATATTCTTTATGAAAGTTAAGAGTCAGCCACACCTACCTAAAACGCCTCGTTCTAACACGCCCCCACATATCTACCTCACTATGTGGGAAGATTTGCATAAACCCGCCCAAATGTTCACGCGAAGAAAGAAGCGTAATTTTTATTCTCGCTGTAGTATTGTTGCCGCCGTCTGCAGTGAATGGGTGCCGTCAGAATGAGAGTCCAAACAGCTGATAAAAACATCACAATAATCCACACCACTCCAGTCCATCAGTTAATGTCTTGAGAAGACAAAAGTTGCATGTTTGTAAGAAACAAATCCATCATTAAATAGTTTTTAAATTTAAACCATTGCTTCTGGCCAAAATACGTGTCCATAATCCATAATAACGCTTCCTCCAGTGGAAAAAGTCCGTCCACTGTTGTCCTCTCACATCAAACTCCTCTCACATATTCGTTTAGAACAGCTTTGGACTGGTTTTGCTTTTGAACAATGTTTGATCTGTGCAGATTTCTCTCCTGATTCAGACGAGACCATTTTTACCTGGAGAAAAAAATATTATGGATAGAGGACTCCTATTTTAGCAAGAAGCAACAGTTTGAATTTTCTTAAAAACACGCAGCTTTTCACTTCTCAAGACATTAACTGATGGACTGGAGTGGTGTGGGTTACTTGTGGATTATTGTGATGTTTTTATCAGCTGTTTGGACTCTCATTCTGACGGCACCCATTCACTGCAGAGCATCCATTGCTTAGCAAGTGATGCAATGCTACATTTCTCCAAATCTGATGAAGAAACAAAGTCATTTACATCTTGGATGACCTGAGGATGAGTACATTTCCAGCAAATTTTAATTTTTTGGGTGAACTATTCCTTTGAAAACAGCTACTGTTTTGTAGTAAATCAACAATTCTTCTATTTAATGCACTTAATAATGAGTTTTTGCATATAATTATTATAAACTCGTGAAAAATTCAGATATATTTAATATCTCTCCTAAGAACCCCGGTAATCTCACATGAATTCGCCGTAGATATCTCAACAGTGTCTCAGACGGTGAGCAATAAAAAACCCTCTGCGTCTTCAAAAGCCAATGAATCTTAAAACTGCCTTTTTATGTGCTCATTCAAAACTTCCTTGAGTCGTAATTATAATATTCCTGAACTCAGACTCAAAAATAGCATCAAGAAAAAAAAAAGGTTCTTCAAGAGGAGAAAGCGACTCGCTGCTGAAATCGAACTCACCTCCCTCATCTCCTATTCTTTCTCTGCTTCTCTTCCTGTGTTTCTCCCTGTGTGACGCTTAATTGCATAACTGTGTGTAGGCTGCTCGGGGCTTTATATAAGGGGGCTTACGCTGCAATCGGACATCATCTGTCTCTCCTCGGGTGTTATCTGGTTAGGGTTTGCGGTATGGAGGTTACTGACCCATCAGTTTTGTGTGCTGATGGCACTCGCTCTCAGATTCTCTTGCAGTGGGTTAGTGCTTGCGGTTGTGGGTGGTAAAGTCATCCGGGCCGGTGATGTGATGTTTATGTAATAAACCCTCTCCACAAACCTCAGATGGGTGTTAGAGGTCTACAACGTACACATGAAATAAACAAAGCAGGACTGAGATATAATAGCTGGCGTTGTGCTGCTGAATGGGGCGTCTGGTATATTCGGATACCGTTTTCCTCACAATTTCCAGTCAAGGCTGCGTCTAGCCAGAGGAGAATGTGATTTAGTGTACGCTCTTAAAAATAAAGGTGCTTATAAGGTTCTTCACAGTGATGCCATAGAAGAACCATTTTTGGTTCCACAAAGAACCATCTCTTTCTTACCTTTTTGTAATCTGAAGAACCTTCTTTCACCACAAATAACCTTTTGTGAAACAGAAAGGTTCTTCAGATGTTAAAGGTTCTTTATGGAACCATTTAGACAAAAAGGTTCTACTATGGCATCACGAAGCACCTTTATTTTTAAGAGTGTATCTGATTTTTTTTTATTAATTTATTTATTTTATATAATTATTTTGTGGGAAGAAAAAAAGCTGGACGCTGGATGGAAATGTCAAGGTTTATGACTCACTCAGTGTGTTTGTGAAAGAAAACTCTTCTGCTTACCAAGGCTGCATTAATTTGATCAAAAATACAATAAAAACAGTTCAATATTATTAGAATTTTAAAAAAGCTGCTTACTATTTGAATATATTGTAGAATGTAATTTATTCCTGTGATCAAAGCTGTATTTTCAGCATCATTACTCCAGTCTTCAGTGTCACATGATCTTCAGAAATCATGCTAATATGCTGATTTCCTGCTCGAGATGCATTTCTGATTATTATCAATGTTGAAAACAGTTGTGCTGCTTCATCATTTTGTAGAAACATTGATGCATGTTTTTCAGGATATTTTGATGAATATGAGGTTCAAAAGAACAGCATTTTTTAGTATTAGATTTTTTTTTTTCTGTAACAAATTTCAAGATCAATTTAATTAATCCTTGCCGAATATTGGCTTGCAACACACTATTTTCCTATTTGATACTGTAAAGCTACCTTGACACAATCTGCATTGTAAAAAGCGCTATATAAATAATGTGACTTGACTTGACTTGAATTTAATAAAAGGAAAAACTTACTAAGTGTTTATACATATATTCTGTCATATATATATATAATTTTAGATATTTAGATATTTTCTATAATTTACTGTACAATAGAATATGTCAGCCTGAGAATAAATGTTAATTAATAAATATTTGACTGTAAAAAAAAAATGTTTTTCTTGGCACAAAGAACAAGAATTTGGACTGTAAATTATGATGCAGTGATATTTGCTTGGCCATCAGATTTTTATATTTTTTTTTTGCCAGAATATTCAAGCCCAGTACATTTTCATTGTAATAGAGCTCAATTAAAGCACAAAGTGCCTGAGAATAAATGTTAATTAATAAATATTTGACTGTAAAAAAAAATGTTTTTCTTGGCACAAAGAACAAGAATTTGGACTGTAAATTATGATGCAGTGATATTTGCTTGGCCATCAGATTTTTAAAAAAACATTTGCCAGAATATTCAAGCCCAGTACATTTTCATTGTAATAGAGCTCAATTAAAGCACAAAGCCAGTTTTAAAAGATAAATGGTACACATGTTAATTAATTAATAAATTTACTGTGATACTATCAGTCTTCTAGTCAAGCTGATATGATGAGTTGATGTGCTAATTAATTCCTGACAGTTTCAGGCACAAATAGCACCATTTTCTGAGAATGACAGAATAAAGAAAACCAACACATTGAATTTGTTAATGTAACACTTTCAAACTCTGTGTGTGTGTGCTTAGCAAAGCTCTCTGTATTGAGATGCTTGATGCACGAATACAATTACATGCACATTTCTGCTTTTGGAAGCTGCAAAGCCAATGTATGTAGATTGTGCTCGTGACATTTACCGAAGCAGATCATATTACTAAACCTAAACCTCACAGTTTCAGCAGTTGCACACTGTTGCATGGTTAGTTTTATGCCATCGCTGGCCTTTTTTCATTGTGAAGTGAATAAAACTCTGACGGCAGCTGAATCTACCTGTCAGGTGGTGTTTGAGGAGGGGACGTGGGCTTCAAAAACGAGATAAAAATATCGCAAAGAGCTCTGATTGTGCCGGAGAGCTCTCTGACACCGCTAGAGAGGGAAAGGGCAAGAGGAGCAGGAATTAAAAAACATCCTCTCCACTTTGCCAACAGTTCTTCGCCGATTTAAGCGCAGTCTGTCTTGTGCGCGAGCGTGTTTGGGGTGAGTAGGTGTCTGTGGATGAGTGGGACTGCCTGGTAGGACGTGTAGGCATCTGTTGCCATGACAACCATCTGCTGTTATGCATAAGCATCCTCTCGGGCTGCCCACACAGTGTCATCGCAACGAGATATAGAGAGAGCGAGCGTTTGAAGCAGTGACTACTGCACGGCTCATTGTCTGCGTGTTTCATGTAGTGCCCAGACAGAACCTGCAGAGTTTTTCCACAGTTTCTCTGCAGGTAAAAAGTGTTAAACTGTAGAGAGAACTGCAGAGCACATTTGCATTAGTGTTATAAACAGTGTTGGGTGTAATGCATTACTGAGCAATTAAGTACGGTCATTTAATCACTTTTCCCTTGAAAAAGTAATTGGATTACTCTTAATTTTTCTGTAATTTAACTACAGTTACTTCTGATGTAATTGCATTAAATATGTGACCCTGGAGCACAAAACCAGTCTTAAGTAGCACCGGTATATTTGTGGCAATAGCCAACAATACATTGTATGGGTTTTTCGATTTTTCTTTTTTGCCAAAAATAGAGCCAATATGTTTAATAAACAGAATTTTGTGAATGAAGGTCTTTCCGTGAAGTTACAATCCTATTGTATTTCTTATTTGTGCTTTAATTTTTGTATTACTACATTTTTATGATGACGTTTCTTACTGTGAAGCGCTTTGGTCAGTCTTGTGGCTGTTTTAAATGTGCTATATAAATAAAGTAAACTTAAACTTAAGTTTTTGCGTTTGTTGACCCGTCTCCTGTGTTATAGATGGACGCGAGGTGTTTGAGTGTTTTGGATCGTCTTCTCCTCACACACTCCATATGGTTGCAGCTGTCAATCAACCCTGACTCCGCCCACCAGATCCTGCAACGAGAGATAGCTGGGGTGAGGGAATCCCAACAGCCTCTTACAATCAAATCATCATGTTTTATCACTGTTATTCACAACCTAAAGTCATAATTACAGTAATCATGCAGTGATGCACCTCTGTATAACCTTTGACTGCATAACAATGTCCAGTATGATGGGTGTAATTTGCAACTAATTACACTTCAGATAAACATACTGAACTAGAGACAGCCTGCTGCATTACCTTCATATATAGTTATTTTATTTTAAGGTTTATTTTCTTGTACTTGATGCTGACTTCTCAATATCTTTGTTTTATTCCATTATATATCAACTGTATTGTTATATGCAGTATAATAATTTAACATACGTACAACATCATCTAATGAGAGTTAATGAATGCTGTATCTCCCCTCTTTGTCATCAGACGTTTCTGGTGTGTAAGTGTAGTGCCTCCCACAGGAAGGTTTTGTGTGTGCGACTGCAGGAGGGAGGAGTGTCACAGTATCCCATCCGTGAGGAAGACTCCAGTGAGTTCAACATGTCACAGCTTTTAAACTGAGCTAATGGTATTTTCTATCCCCTAAACCTGACAAACAATCATTTGGCCCCCCATACTGTTTATTTGTTGTTGTCTTGTGCTGCGAAGCTTCTATTATTATTAAGCACATTATAGACTAATTAAAATCCTAAACAACTGGTATTTTAACTTGCAATATAAGAGATTATTTTGTCTATGCATGTCTACCTGACGTGCATTTTATTTACTACTCCCTAATAAGACAAGCTTGCGCAATTTCACTATCCAAAAAAAAGGTTTTATGCCTTAATTTTCTATCTTAAATTTTTGCATCTTCTTTTACACTGTTTAGCATTTTCTCTTGAAAGTTCTGCCCTGAGCTTCCCTGATCTCTGCAGACTAGTGGCATTTTACACCATCAGCAGGTAACATTATAGGAAAATGATTCACGTAAATTAAACAAGTGTTTTATGTATAATGTAATTTCTGCTCTTTATGTATGTATTCAACAGAGATGTATTGCCTTTCCCACTTGAGCTCCCAGATGCAATTATACAGGCCACAACACACACCCAGCTGGAAAGCATTTCGCATTTGGGTTTAGGTAAGAATGCATGTTTATCACGACCATTTCCACCCCTCTTTCTGAGCTTTTAAACTAAACTAGCCATTTTTTCTGATGTACCTTTAACACTTATATGTAAACACCCACTTAGCATCCTTAACGCCCTCTTGCAACCAGCTGCAGCGCTTTTCTGTGCTTATGCCCACCTGGGGGTGTGCAGTTTTGTCCTCTATGGTTTTTAATTTTCCCATCCATCCTCCAATAACAACCTCTTTGCAAAGTTAGTGTTTCTTTTCGACAGCATCACAAAATCTGTTGAAATGTACTGCTAAAATAGTGCTGGAATGTACTGCTCAAACTCAGGGATAATTGTTTGGTACTGGGAGCAAGAGTGACTCGACAACATTTGGCAAACTTTCCCAACACCTTACCCTTACTTTTAGTTACCAACTAACAAATACCACATGCCTAAGCAATTCCAACTTGCATGCCAAATAGCATCCTTATTACCATACCAAAACAGGGCAGGTCATGTTTCACAAAACAGATATTGCAAAATTATCTCATGTTATGTTTTCATGATACATTAAAGGCTTTAGTTTCGATAGGTACTAGAATATGTCACAAATGCTCTGAAATACTGTCTTTTCTTTCTCAATTCTACTCTTTGCAATCTTCCATGGCTTTTTCAGAGTTCTGGAGCTCTCAGACATCTCCTGGCCTTCCTAACGGCCCCCCTCCGCCCTCAGCGCCCCACCGGACATTCAGATTGATCAGCCCATGTTTTGTAAACCCCCTGTTCCTTCAGCCTCCCCAACCCAGCAGAACCGCCTCACACAAACGCCACCGCTTTAAACGCAGCCTCA
This sequence comes from Sinocyclocheilus grahami, assembly GCF_001515645.1. Classification (NCBI taxonomy): domain Eukaryota; kingdom Metazoa; phylum Chordata; class Actinopteri; order Cypriniformes; family Cyprinidae; genus Sinocyclocheilus; species Sinocyclocheilus grahami. The sequence goes on along the minus strand of NW_015506351.1, from coordinate 57,999 downwards.
GGGTCCGTGTGTCCAATGAAACCTCTCTCAGCTTGTCGGGTGGAGAATCGGACCTAACCCAAGGGGAGACACATGGACAAAATTCCAACCAGGGCGGCCTGAGACGAACGGGAGGGTTAAGTGTGCTCAGGAGGACCCCGGCACTTACTCCCACTTCAGAAGAGGAAGATGAACAGATGTTGGGACCGATACCACCTGTAAGTTTATGTACCCTTGGCTGACTGAAATACAGAGTGAGTCATGTTTCCCTTTCAACATCCTTGTTGGTCTTGGGACAACGATAAGGGTTACTGTGGCTCAAGGCTGGGATTCGAACATGGTTGTCCAACCCTTTGTCTTAGAGGTCCATTTTCTAGTTTTGCTCCAGTACACCTGCCGGGAAGTTTCTAGTGCTTCTCAAACCTGTCCTGGGGGCCCCCAACCACTGAATATTTGTATGTCTCCCTCATTTAACACACCGATTCAACTCATCAGCTCATTAGTAGAGTCTGTAAGACTTGGGTGTGACATTTGAAGTAGACATACAAAATGTGCACTGCTCTTGATTAGCTGGACAGGGTGTCTAGCTATAAGTCGTGGCCTAATGGTTAGAGAGTCGGACTCATAACCCAAAGGTTGGGGGTTCGAGTCTCGTACCGGCAGGGATTGTAGGTGGGGGGAGTGAATGTACAGCACTCTCTCTCACCTTCAATACCACAACTGAGGTGCCCTTGAGCAACCCCCAACTGCTCCCCGGGCAGCCGCAGCAAAAATGGCTGCCCACAAATGTGTGTTCACGGTGTGTGTGTGTTCACTGCTGTGTGTGTGCCCTTTGGATGGGTTAAATGCAGAGCACTAATTCCAAGTATGGGTCACCATACTTGGCCACATGTCACGTCACTAAAATAATTAGAATAATTAAGCCCAAAATACACTGCGCGATTTTAGCAATCTTGCAAGATCACTGTGTGACATGGATCTTGGCTACGAGTGTGTAGACTGTACGATGTACACCAATTAACTCGTACAATATGACGCACGTTTCTAGAAGAAAACGTCATCAGCATGTGCTAGTGGTAAACAAAAAGAGCATGATAAATCACACTTTAGCAGTTGTATTTTTATGTGTGCTGAAAAAAGTGGAAGCAGCGAAAGAGGAAGGGATAAGAGTTTGAGGTAAGCAGTTCTGTTTTAGCACCATGTCGTGTTGATTTCATGTTGCATATTTATTGGCTGGTCAGTAAACGTGGATCATACCAGCAAACACACTGTGCGAAGATCATGCTATATCGCAGGCTATCTTTGGTCACAAGGCCGTGAAAACGGCCGTCTTTGAACCTCTCTCACTGTACGACACAGGACCACCGATTAGGAGCCACGATCACAGAAATCGTCACGATTGTTTCACAATGCCAATCTTTCGTCTGGGACAGCCGAAAAATCGTGCAGTGTGTTTAGGACTATAGCTCTAGAATCTTTAATCCTGCCCTTGGCCCTCCGATGATTACACACACCTGGATTAGGGTCTTAAACAACATTAGCAACCTATTATTTATCTCTGTTTTTAGGGCTAGTTAATGGTTAAAGTGGGGGTAGGCTTGGGGTTAAGACTATGTTTGCTAGGATCAGTGTATTTCTAGATCAGTGTTCTTGATGGTGCTGGAAGTCTGATCATTCAAATAAGATTTCAGGTATAGGGAGGAGGTTAGTCCAGAGGGTATTCAATCCTGCTCTTGCAGGGTCACCTTTCAACAGAATTTGTTCTAGTCCTAATTAAACGCACTTGAACGGGCTAATCAAGGTCTTCAGAACCTTTCGGGCAAGTGTGTTGGAGCTAAACTCTGCAGGAAAGTGGCCCTCTAGCAGCAGGATTGGACTATTAGGCTTTGAGTGGTATATGGCAGGGGTAGCCAACCTAGTTCCTGGAGGGACACCTTTCTGCAGACTTCAGTTCCAACTCTCCTCAAAAACACTTGTTGCTTTCAAGTGATTCCGAACACCTTTTTAGGGTGTGTTTGATTAGGGTTGGCACTAACCTCTGTAGTGTGGTAGCCCTCCAGGAGTAGGGTTGGCTACCCCTGGGATATGGGGTTGAGCAAAATTCTGATCAACCCTCATTTCACTCTCATATTAGGGATAGTTAATAGTTATGCATATGGAAAGGGTTTAGAGTGTCTTTGTTTTACAGTAACATTGTTTTGGGACCAACAAAATGCAACACAGCAACACATTCTACTTGGCTAAATCTGTGGTTTTCAGTCATGGTCCTGAGGACACACTGCTCTCTTTTATCTGACACACGACATTAAGTTTATGGAGCTCCTTTCGAACCAGCTGATGATCTTAAATAGGTGTGTTAAATAAGAGTGATGGGTCTCCAGGACCAGGATTGAAAACCACTGGATTAAATCACAGTCCCCATGCAACTGTGCAGTTGTTAGCGCGGGTGGAAAGAGGTTTGCACAAATATAACAGTTACTGGTTAACTGCCTCCTACAAACAATATAATGATATTCCACATACTGTGCCTACACTGTACTTGTGGTTCTGGAAGGTCATGATCGTGATGTGTGTTTGAAACTGTTTCCCTTGTGCCAAGTTCTAAAAATAACATTGTTTTTTTTACCTTACTCCCCTCCACATCATGTGGTTCTCTAGAGTAATTCCTTACCCCAGCAAGGCAACACTGACTTCAACAAAGATATTGAAGATGGTGAGGTGTGTCTGGCTTTGGAAAGGACTCGAGCTCCTTCCCTTGCTGAACTGGACAGCAATAGTTCCTTCAGCAGTCTGGAGGAGGAAGAAGCCCAGGCGGACCTCGCCCACCAATGGCCGCCTGCCACACGTGGGACCCGTTTTCCCTCAGCAAACCCCACATCGACTCTGCGCCGTATGACCGCCGCCTTTGTTTGCGTGTTTGCTCCTGAGCGCCGAGTTGCCAGATTGGTGGACGAACTCTCGCATGACAAGCGCTCCACATTTGGGTCGCTGGTGCAGGACTTTTTAGAGAAGCAGAGGCAGGAGATGGAGGCCTCAAAGCATAGTTCTGCTGTGGAGCTGCTTCAGGGGATGAGAAGATTTCTGTCCCAAGCCAAAAGTCTGCTTCTGGAAGCAGGAGAAATAGAACCTCCAATTGAGACACTGGTGCCTGAGAACGAGAAAGGTAAGGAGGCATCACTTGAGGTTTAATCAGTGACCCAGTGTTGATGCATTACTTCCTGTAGCTCAAACAGTAGCGCAGATGCTAACAATGCCAAGGTTATGAGTTAAATTTCCAGTGAACTTTTAAAATGTATATCTTGTGTAACAGAGGCATCTGGTAAGAGCTGCACAAGTAAACCTCACTCCCCTGATTTCAAGAGGCGCACTAGCGACTGACGCTAGACGCTGTGGTCCGTAGCGTCCTTGTTAGCATGCCTGCCTCCCATGCCGGCGACCGGGGTTCGAGTCTCGCTCAGAGAAAGGTGTTTAGGACCAGAGTGGTTACATTGGTGCCGTGACCCGGATGGGAATGAGGTTTAGGGGGGTGAGTGTAAAGATGGCTGTAGACTGTGGCCTTTAACGTCCTTGTTAGTGCGCCTGCCTCCCATGTCGGCAACCTGGGTTTGAGTCCTGGTGACCTAGGTTCGAGTCCTGCTCGGAGGAAGGCAGTTAGGACCAGAGGGGTTACATTGGTGCCGTGACCCGGATGGGAGTGAGGTTTAAGGGGATAAGTGTAAAGACCGCTATAGGCTGCAGTCTTTAACATCCTTGTTAGCACCCACCTCCCATGCCAGTGGCCTGGGTACGAGTCCCGCTCAGAGTAAGGTGGTTAGGACCAGAGGGGTTACATTGGTGCCGTGACCCGATGAGAGTGAAGTTTATGGGGGGTGAGTGAAAAATACGCTATAGGCTGTGGTCTTTAACATCCTTGTTAGCCCATACCTGCGACCTGGGATCAAGTCCTGCTCGGAGCAGGGTGGTTAGGACCAAAAAGGGTTACACTTGCATGCAATACAAGTCAAACCTCCAAGGTTTTGGTTACCAGACCAGCAACCACTATGCCAGGGGTTCTCAACTCTGGCCCTCGAGGACTACTTTCCTGCAGAGTTTACCTCCAACTTTATCAAACTCTTCTTGTAATTCTAGTAAACTTTCTAGTAATTCTGAAGACATTTATTAGATTGTTCAGGTGTGTTTGATTAGGGTTGGAGCTAAACTCTGCAGGAAAGTGGACCCTGAGGGCCAGAGTTGAGAACCCCTGCACTAGGCCATACCACCCTCAATTTTAACCAGTAATATAGAATAGAATATTAGTGAAAATAGACCTGTTTACTTTTAATTAAAGAAAATGTGAGTAATTTGGCAGGACATTGCTAGAAAGTTGCCTGGATGTTCTGAGCGGTTTGTAGATGGTCATCCCTATGATAGTCTCTTCTTTAAATTTGTCTCAAGTCCCTCTTTTAATGTCTTTTTGATGTCTTTAAATTAGTATTTGCTCATTTTAATGTCTGTCAGGTGGAAACTGAAGGTCTGATTGTTCATGAAAGTAAACAATCAACAAGAAGCATGATGCATCATTCGAGTTCTGTTCACAGCACAAATGGTGCAGTTAAGTTAATTTTAATTAAGTTAAGTTTAATACACTAGGATGCACTAGGAGTTTGTTCAGATCATTAGCCCTAATCATGAGCAATATTAATTGTGATGCTTGACTTGGCAAACACCACTAAGGCTTTTACAGGAAGTAAATGACTCAATGCTATGAATTGCATCATGGAAACCAATCAGTAGGTTTTAAAAACTCTAAAACCACTGGAGTGGATAAAAGATGTTGTAGGATTCCTAGAATCCTTTGAAATAATGAATTTCTGGAAAATAGCATTAATGTTTGAATTGCAATGTTACGTGTAGCTTTTATTAGCACAGCTGTAACATAGTTTTGGTGTAAGATGATGACTGCCATTCTATGATGTACTTGTAAAATTGTATATATTTCCAAAAATGTTCCTTGCAGAGTTTCTGTTGGCAAATTTGTTACCGTTAATGCAGCATGCTAACTTCTGGCAGCACAGCAGAGCTTAAGACACAAGTTTAAGTTACTGTAGCTCTATTTTTATACTGCAGAACAATTATGTCAGTCAAATAAGAACATCCAATCCTTTATAAGCCTGCATAGCTGGGATTATGATCTGATTATGAGATATCTCCCCCAAATTAAAGCAAGAAATTTAAAAGCCAGCCACATCCCCGGAGATGGATGCTGTTTCAGATGTTGGTGGAGGCATTCGCATTTTCCACTTTGCATTTATCATTAGCACATAGCACATTCCCACGCATACTTCAGGAAGCGTGTGGAGAGAGAGAAGATATAGAAGGAGGGATGGGGAGGAGATTTTGCTCAGTGCACAGATTTTCTTGTTTGCTATAATGTGTCTGGCTCTTTCTTCTGCTGTACAAATATTAATTTGCTATTGAACAGAGCTTATTTATTTTTGTCAAGCTGCTCAGTGGCTGTGTGCCTTTGTGTTCACTACCAAGGACATAACCGTGTTTAAATAGAGCTACAGGAAAAACATGTACGTTCCAAATAGCTTTAGGCAAACATGAGTAGGCCAGTATGCAATCTGTGCCATGTCTTCTCATTTTCTGCTAAATCAGTGTAAAACGTAAGCATTAATTTTGGTTGATCAAAGCATTATTAAATTAGAAATGAATATATGAAGAAATATTCTGGGTTCAATAAAATATATGCTCTATTGGCAGCATTGACAGAAAAATTAGCATGCACAGTAATGCATTTACAATGTTAGTCTACAGCCCAAGGCCTTGCACCACAATAAACATTAAGATAGAGACTATTTCTAAAGTATAGCGACAATATTTTGTGTGAAATTCATTTAAAATCACTAACCTTGTCTATTAAAAGTTGCATCCAATATTTCAATCCCTGACAAGGCCATACAAAGCCAGCAAACACTGTAAATGGCACACAAAGAGACCAGAAAGAGACTGTTATTCAGAAATATCCACCCACAGTATTTCACAGGGACAATTTAGCAACTTTACAGCTTTAAATAACACCATGTGCTTTACCAACAATAAAAGATGCATATTTCCTGTCATGTGACCCACAGATCTTGCCCTGGAGAAGGCTCTGTTTGGCTGCGTGTTGAAGCCGTTGAAGGTTCAGCTGCAGCAGATGCTCGTTTCCCTCCACACTAAGGATGGCTCCTTACAGAAGATCACCGACAGCTTGCTGGCCTATCAGGAGGGGGCGTTGGAGCGCCTGGCTGTACGAGTCGCCGTCCTGGACATTCGCGGCATGGACAGAGCGAAGGCAAAGCTCACACTGATGCAGCGCAGCCATTCGCCCATTGACAAGGTGCTGCTTCTGCTGCAGGTGTGCAAGAGCGTTTACAAAGCCATGGGAACACAACCTGGTGAGCAAAGATTTAGATACTGGTTTGTCATCTTTAGGGCAACTTTCGCTGTTTCACTGGTAATTTAAAGGGGTCATGAACTCCCTCTGTTTTTTTTTTTTTCAGATCAGGACGTGGGGTCTGAGGACTTCCTACCAGCGCTGTCCTATGTGCTAGTTCAATGTAATATCCCGCAACTGCTGCTGGAGACAGAGTACATGATGGAGCTGCTTGAGCCGTCATGGCTGACAGGAGAAGGTAAAAAAGAACTCGCCTCAAAAATAAACACATACAGACTCTGTTTAAAATCCACGTTTGTTAGACTCACTTCTAACGGATCCAATCAGCAGATGGCACTTTTATGCTCCCGTGTAAGACAGGGTTCTCAGTGATGCAGTTATTTTGTGGGGATATTTTGTATGGAATATTGTCTGCTGACATGAAAAGTTCACTGTATATCGTAGTAATAAATGCCATTTATTACAGCAATGATATATTGTTTTCTTTTTTACTTATACACATTAAATATTACATACTGTATATGTATGTAATAAAATGTGTATTTCCATTACAGGTTTAGGTCTTAAATTTCATATAAGGTGGTATTAAAAAGGTCTTAAAAAGTCTTAAATGTAACTTGTTCATGTCTGCAGAAACCCTGTAAGATAACCGTAAGATACTTTGTTAGATAACAGGTACTGCATGCATCCTTCACAGAATCCCAGACTGGGAGGGACAGAATCAAAGGGATATTCAAAGGCAATTATAAATATGCAAATTTGCATGAATTACAGGGAAATATCAATCAAAATGGTTTCATTGAAAAATGAACCAGCTCTAAAGATCATGAAGCTCATGATTTTTACAATAAAACACAAAACTTTCAAGACAGACCTACAATGAGCTCCAAGCTGCAAGTGGGTGTGATTTCCACATCATTTATCATTTATCTTCATCAACTTCAGTAGCCATATTCCCAGGGAAGAACTACACTACCTGAACAGAGCAACAGCAATCAAAAGTTGCTGTTACCATGGAAACCCAGCAGTGAACACACTTCCATAAAGTCTTATGAATTATGTAATCCAGTTGATCTACCTACACTTTAAAACTAGTTATGTGCTCTCTTTATGAATTTAGATTTTCTTTACAAGTTTTCATTGTTGATGTTCCTGAACTGTGGAGTTTTTATGGGTTTTTGTTTGTAGGTGGATACTATTTGACGAGTGTGTATGCCAGCCTATGTCTGATCCAGAGCAAGCCTGAGGCCATGCCCACCTGCAGTCTGACCAATGAGGCTCAAGAGTACTTGAGGGAGTGGAGCAGGAGGCGGGGGCAAGAAGCCAAGTCCCAGAAAGACAATCAGCTGAAACAGGTTGAAACCATAGACTGCATATATTTTTTCATATACAGACACACACACACACATTTATATATATATATATATATATATATATATATATTAGGGCTGGGCAAGTTAACGCGTTATTATCGCGTTAACACATTAATTGATTAACGCCGATAATTATTTTATCACGCGTTAGCGCAGTTTTATATTATTATGAAAGTCCGTTGCTCACTGGCTCTGAATACACATACAGACAAACCATGGGTCACAGGAGGGGAGGGATGTTGATCAGTACTGGCTTGGGATGAGCGTCATCACGCGACTCAACCAATGAGAGCATATGGGGTGGACCTAAGACTGCAGCAGTGCTCACATGAAGCACTCACGACTTCATAAGTGGGAAATAGTACGTTTCCGATAGCACGTGAAGACAGCAGAGAAGCGCTCTCGCTCAGCACAGTGCAGTGCATCGTTTTGTTAACTTTGTGGTCTATTATTTTGAGTCGTTTGGGACACGGTAACACATGGCCCTCTCACAATTTATTGCTTTACAGATCTATTACTTTTGCCACTCAGAAATGTTCACGCAATAGTCCTTCACAGATATGAGAATCCTAGACTGGGAGGAACAGAATCAAGGGTCATTCACATTAATTACGGGGAAGTGTCAATCAAAATGGTTTCATTTAAAAACAATTCACCAGCTCTAAAGATGATGAAACTCCAGATTCTTAACAATAAAATGCAAACCTTTCGAGACAGACCTACCATACGCTCTGAGCTGCAAGTGGGTGAGATTTCCACATCATTTATCTTCATCAACTTCAATAGCCATATTCCCAGTGAAGAGCTACACTACCTGAACAGAGCAACAGCAATCAAAAGTTGCTGTTACCATGGAAACCCAGCAGCGAACACACACTTCCACAAAGTCTTATGAATTATGTAATCAAGTTGATCTACACTTTAAAACTACTTAAATGCATTATTTTTGAATTGTTAATGACTCCAAACTGGTTTTCATGGCTGTTTGTTTGTAGGTGGATACTATTTGACGAGTGTGTATGCCAGCCTATGTCTGATCCAGAGCAAGCCTGAGGCCATGCCCACCTGCAGTCTGACCAATGAGGCTCAAGAGTACTTGAGGGAGTGGAGCAGGAGGCGGGGGCAAGAAGCCAAGTCCCAGAAAGACAATCAGCTGAAACAGGTTGAAACCATAGACTGCATATATTTTTTCATATACAGACACACACACACACATTTATATATATATATATATATATATATATATATATTAGGGCTGGGCAAGTTAACGCGTTATTATCGCGTTAACACATTAATTGATTAACGCCGATAATTATTTTATCACGCGTTAGCGCAGTTTTATATTATTATGAAAGTCCGTTGCTCACTGGCTCTGAATACACATACAGACAAACCATGGGTCACAGGAGGGGAGGGATGTTGATCAGTACTGGCTTGGGATGAGCGTCATCACGCGACTCAACCAATGAGAGCATATGGGGTGGACCTAAGACTGCAGCAGTGCTCACATGAAGCACTCACGACTTCATAAGTGGGAAATAGTACGTTTCCGATAGCACGTGAAGACAGCAGAGAAGCGCTCTCGCTCAGCACAGTGCAGTGCATCGTTTTGTTAACTTTGTGGTCTATTATTTTGAGTCGTTTGGGACACGGTAACACATGGCCCTCTCACAATTTATTGCTTTACAGATCTATTACTTTTGCCACTCAGAAATGTTCACGCAATCATGCTGCACGTATCAGAAGTTCAGCGCTCCGACACTACATGCGTACCGCGCCCGAGCCCAACTGAACCGGGCTCTGGCCCACCTCTTCCAACCGAGCCTGGGACAGCTAAACGAACCAAACCCGAGCGCGGCACGGAGCGATCACACTAGTCCAACGAACTGGGCTTTGTGGGTCAAACACGCTCGGGCACGATTAAGATTGCCTAGTGTGAGTACACCCTTATTCTTCTGCATCCCGCACAGACGAGTCTCTACCCACCCGCACTCGCCCATCAAGTGTTGTCCCGCGCCGCACTCTGCTGCGTTGGGTCCCGCAATAGTGCAGGTCTCTTCTCAGAAGGTGCCTGTTATAATGTTATGATCGAGGCTCTGGACTCTGAGCATAACTTTTTTTTCTATAACAGACTATAAAATATTTTCTACAAAAACGTTAATGCCCTGGCAGTGGCAAATAGCTTTGGTTTTATATTTTATTTGATTACATTAATGTAGTAAGTTGAGATTTACAATAAATATTTGAACTGCTACTATGTAAAAGGAATACTGCTGTAAAAAAAGCACCTTATTTGTTTAAAGTGTTTGCAAGCCAAATGTTATTGCACTTTTGTTCATATAGCAGTACTTTTAAATGAACAAAGTGCACAATACACTACTTTTGAATTCATTATTGAATTTTGTGCATAACAATGCGATTAATCGCGATTTTAAAAATTTTGATCGTTGCCCAGCACTAAAATATATATATATAGAGAGAGAGAGAGAGAGAGAGAGAGAGAATTTTATATTTAGTGTTTGCAAGCCAAATGTTATTGCACTTTTGTTCATATAGCAGTACTTTTAAATGAACAAAGTGCACAATTCACTTCTTTTGAATTCATTATTGAATTTTGTGCATAACAATGCGATTAATCGCGATTTAAAAAATTTTGATCGTTGCCCAGCACTAAAATATATATATATATAGAGAGAGAGAGCGAGAGAGAGAGAGAATTTTATATTTAACGACCCTCTACGGACACCTTGGCAATTGAATTGCCATTGGCTAGTACATTTTTTGTTTACTCGCCAGACTGATACTATGTATATAATAAATGTTTGTAAAATGGCACAGTTTTTTAAATATCTGAAAGTACACTCTTAACATCAGTCAGTCAAGCATTATACCGGTAATATGATCAAGTATTATTTAATGATAGAACTTTAGTAATTAGAATTGAAACATGACAACCATGTTTGAATGCATATTAGTCATTTTAACTGGACTGGTGGTGGTGCTTTTTTGGTCATTTAGTGTTTCTGTAAAAAAAAATATTGGGGAAAAACAAACAAAATTACTGATAAGATCATAATGATAAGAATTCTACTAATAAGAACAATATAAAATGCACTAAGGATTAATGAGCTGCTGTATTCATGAATATTAATCGGGTTGTGTGCGTTTGCTCGAGCTGATTTGCTGAAATCAAAACAGGAACGATAATAGGTGAGCGCCAGCCAATGAGATTGCTGTTTTTGCGGATTAGTTCCGCATACTACAGGAAAACCCGGCAGTTCTTAAAAGCTGAAGAATTCCAAAGGAACGCTGTTATTTTGACAGGAAAATACAACAAAGAATATCGTTTACATGTAGCTCGTCAATTCTCTCTCTCTCTCTCTCTCTCTCTCTCTGTTTCTGTAAAAAAAAATATTGGGGAAAAACAAACAAAATTACTGATAAGATCATAATGATAAGAATTCTACTAATAAGAACAATATAAAATGCACTAAGGATTAATGAGCTGCTGTATTCATGAATATTAATCGGGTTGTGTGCGTTTGCTCGAACTGATTTGCTGAAATCAAAACAGGAACGATAATAGGTGAGCGCCAGCCAATGAGATTGCTGTTTTGCGGATTAGTTCCGCCTACTACAGGAAAACCCGGCAGTTCTTAAAAGCTGAAGAATTCCAAAGGAACGCTGTTATTTTGACAGGAAAATACAACAAAGAATATCGTTTACATGTAGCTCGTCAATTCTCTCTCTCTCTCTCTCTCTCTCTCTGCATGTGTGTGAGACAAAGCGACCGCGAGTCGTGCACCTTCACACTAGAGTTTACGGTACGTCAAATACTGGTGTGCTGCACATCTATTCAGATGAACTGAAAAATAGCACAGATCGCTTGATGGAGAGTAAAACTCTGAAGTGCTCAGAGTGTTCTGTGAGTGAAAATATATCTGTGCTAAACTTATGCTTAGCCTCCAACTCACACACTGGCGAGTAAAATCTGAGAATTGATTAGCCGTTGGCTAATATTAGACATCATTAAGTCGCCCAGAGTAAAGATTTAGTTGCATATGCGAGTGATTTGCTCACAACGTAGAGGGTTGTTTAATAATTTATTGTTGTGGATTTGTCTTCTGTGCAGTTAAAGTAAATTTTAAAGGGACGGTAGATCCAAAACAATTGACTTGTAATAATATTTTATAATACAGTAGTCAACATGTTCATCAGAGTTCATCAAACATTTTAGGTTTTAGGACAACTTTGATGAAAGGTTTTGATCCACTTTAAATGTTGACTAGTATATAATGTGACAAATTTGTGATTAGAACAGACTGTTCACCAGGAAATGATGTAAGACAGGTCTTGATTTCTATCAGAGGTTTGATTGGATTTTGAAGCGGTGAAACATGTTAGGTAACAATTATAAATTATTTTCCCCCTGCCCACACAGACTTGATTACATCAGCCAAAATGTTGAGAATATATTTTGATGATTGATTATGAAACATGTTTTTTCTCCTTTTAAATCGTGTGAACAGTTTAATCATGCACACTGAGACTGTATTAAGACTATAAACAGTTGGTTAATTATTTATTTATTTACTAGTTTAATAGTTCATGCAAAAATGGAAATATGCTGAAAATGTACGCCCCTTCAGGCCATCCAAGATGTAGATGAGTTTGTTTCTTTAGATTTGGAGAAATGTAGCATTGCATCACTGTCTCAGCAATGGATGCTCTGCAGTGAATGGGTGCCGTCAGAATGAGAGTCCAAACAGCTGATAAAAACATCACAATAATCCACACCACTCCAGTCCATCAGTTAATGCCTTGGTGAAGCGAAAGATGTGTGTTTGTAAGAAACAAATTGATCAAGGCATTTTTATCTTTAAACCATTTATTCCAGCTAAAATATGTGTCGATAATATTGCTTTCTCCAGTGGTCTGAATCGGGAGAGAAATATGCACAAAATCAGGCACCGTTTACAAGCCAAAACAGTTCATAACAAATATGTTGATAGATTTTGATGTAAGAGAACTTTTGAGATAGGGTTGGGTATCGTTTGGGTTTTTTCCGATACCGGTGCCAAATCGATACTTTTAAAACAGTACCGGTGCCTGAACCGATACTTTTAAAAAATAAAATAAAATGACCCAAAATAGGATGGATTGGCCATTATTGAGCGCTATAAACACATTTAATGTCTGTTTCATTAATACTGGACGCCAGAGGGCGCCCTCGCGCAGAAACTCCACATGTGCATCACAGAAGGAATAGAACTCAGAAAATCCCTAATATGGACAAAGGCATTGCTATCGCTGTAACGGAGTAACAGAAGATATAAACGTTTGGAATGATAAAACAAAGACAATAAACACTCGACTGCGACAATGTATAGTTTATCTGTTATTCAAGCCATCTCTGGTATTTTCATCATAATTAAGTATGCTTATAATCCATTGCTAATCGACATAGCCTTTTTACCATATGCTTTTTACGGTATAGAACATATTTTCTGCCTCATTCTGTGACAAGAAGCCACATCAGATCACAAAAGGAAGCAGTTTCAGTACCCAACCCTATTTTTCGGTACCCAACCCTATTTTGAGATGGACTTTTTCACTGGATGATGCATTATTATGGAATATAGACTTGTATATTAGCCGTTAAACTTCTTAATGATAAATTTATTTCTTACAAACATGCATAATTGCTGGACTGGAGTGGTGTGGATTACATGTGGATTATTGTGATGTTGTTATCAGCTGTTTGGACTCTCATTCTGACGGCACCCATTCACTGCAGAGCATCCATTGCTGAGCAAGTGATGCAATGCTACATTTCTCATAATTTTCATCTTGTGAACTCTTCCTTTAAATCAGCTATGTGTGTTTCTTTTTGTTGTTTCCTGCCGGAGTGCAGAGGTTTGTGCGAGTGTTATTCCAGGACGACTGTCGTAGTGCAGTGCGAACACTCCTCTGGAAGGCAGGGGAAAACGTTGAGGCTTTAGCCCAAACCTGCGCCGGTCTGTTCGGCGTGACGGAGTCGCAGCACTACTGTCTGTTCTGGAGGAGTGAAGGGGAAATGCGTCCTCTGCCGGCCCACGTTCAGCCCCATCAGCTGGGCACGCATGAGGGAGCGTCGCTGTCCTACCTCCGCTCCGATCACGACTTCAGCAAGATGCGCAGACTGACCAGAGGAGGCGCCGTAGATCTGGGCGAGTCGGTGTGCGAGGAGTGAAGAGACACAGGTGCACAATGTGACTTTTATATTTGTTGTCACGTTCGTGGCAAGAGGATTATGGATGTCACAAAGTATTTGAATGCTGTATACGTGTTCAGTTCTATGGATGATGGTGATTATTTTCGTGTGTTTGGGTGTGTTGCGTGTAATCAGAAAGCACAATAGCATTTCAAATGAATCGAAGCAAGATACTTGGTAATAATGCAAAAAGCAATATCTGCCAAACAGGAGATTCAGCGGTCACTTATCGATTGGCTTGCAGAGGTGTGCATTGCAGAGTAATACCAAAGTGTTGACTATAAACAAAAAAATCTAAATAAAAATGAGTTATGTTTAAACAATACATCATATATGTGCACATCTGACAAGCTCTGAGTAATGGCACTGTGTCTGCACTGGACGCATGTAGCATGCTGCATTGAATCACTGGAGCTGTTTACACTGGACGAGTCTGACGCGATGCACTTTCAGTCTATGCTTTCATGCATCTGAAATACAAAAACATATTTACAAATATCATATGTGTGAATTGATCGATTTAAATTGTATTTAATTCTACATTGGTGCCCATAAGGCCACATAAAAATCTGTATTTGTATTTATTTTTTGGCGTGAGATTTTACCTTAAAAATCACAAAAAATTCGGACATTTAGATTTTCATTTGAATCTCCATTGCAGCTCAAGATCTCAAATGCATCAACTTCACTGACATATGTAACATCTATTTCATAAATACATTTTTATACAAATAATTTTTTGTTAAAATAAGTAGTTGTATAGTCACCGTTCGAAAAGGTAAAGGTATTTTAATGTTTTATCTCTTCTGTTCACCAAGGCTGCATTTATTTGATACAGTAAAAACAGTAATATTGTGAAATATTATTATAATTTAAAATAACTGTTTTCTATGTGAATATATATTAAAGTGTAATTTATTTCTGTGATCAAAGCTGTATTTTCAGCATCATTACTCCAGTCTTCAGTGTCACATGATCTTCAGAGATCATTCTAATATGCTGATTTGCTGCTCGAGACACATTTCTGATTATTATCAATGTTGAAAACAGTTGTGCCGCTTCATATTTTTGTGAAATCCTTGATACGTTTAATTTTTCAGAATTCTTTGATAAATAGCAAGTTAAAAAGAACAGCGTTTATTTGTAACATAAGTGTCTCCAGTGTCACTTTTTGATCAATTTAATGCATCTTTGCTGACAAAAAGTATTAATTTCTTTTAAAAAAAATATATACAGTAACTATATCTATATAGTTGGAAACAAAGTTATTCACACATTCTGCTCTTGCTGAACTTGTAACACGTATATGTATTTATATTTCGTTATGAGATGACGTGCAGCTTCAGCACCTCCAGTGTGGACAGCGACACGCTTCCAGTGTGAATACAGTGTGATTCTGGAGTATGTTTTGCAGTAACACTGCTGGCACTACAGTCGGTTTGTGGTACTCTGATTTTACAAGTTTTACTTGAACTGCACTGGCTATTTTGTTCGCTGAACATTAACTGATCACCGTGGACTTGCTCACTCAATCACCACTGGCCTGATATTTGTGTTTATTTGACTTTTTCCTTCATATTCTTCAGAAAGCAGACTATTTCATTGTGTGAAGGATGTAGTGAACATGTGGCATCATGATCATTTGTGAATACTCATGTAAATAGACTCCAAAGAACCAGCTGGTTGTGTTTTGCAGACGTGTTCAGCACTAATATTGTATGTTGTGGCGCTCGCTGAATGAGCTCACGGTGGGCAGATAAACGCA
This sequence comes from Sinocyclocheilus grahami, assembly GCF_001515645.1. NCBI lineage: Eukaryota > Metazoa > Chordata > Actinopteri > Cypriniformes > Cyprinidae > Sinocyclocheilus > Sinocyclocheilus grahami. The sequence goes on along the minus strand of NW_015506351.1, from coordinate 42,208 downwards.
GACACTGTCAGGAGCTGCCCACAATTCAGCTCATACCGGGAAGCACATTTTGCTAAGTCAGGATGTATTTCCCTCTCGGATTGAGGAGAGGAATGTGATTCTCAAAATGGCCATCAAGTGTCAAACTTGGGTGTTTCATAGGGAGGTTTTAGTTTTAAACCCGGGTCATATGCATGAAACGGTGCTGTTTGTGCCTGAAAAATGCTGGATTTTTACAAAAGATTTGATTGTTTTTTGAACCAGAATTAATACCCCATTTAAATTACTAACATGGTCACTGCCTTACACAGCATTTAATGTTACTGTTACCATAAAAGAAGCTATTTGGACCGTGTTTGGACTGTAATATCTAGACTTATAATTTGAATAGATAATTCTAGTAGTATCACAAGTTTTGTGTGCCTTACAACATTAAATAAAAAAATTATAAATTAAAATGATACTTGCATTTTTAAATGAATGCAAATATAGTTTAAAATGCAATCAATTTAAAAATACAATCACATAATTTCATAAATGCATTTTAATTGAATTAATGTTGAAAATTTTAAATTAAATTATTTTAGCTACAGTACATGATGTGATTCAAGCTTTATACTTTGAGGTCAGAATTCGCTTGGCTAAAAGTCTCAAGTCTCCAGTTAAATCTGACAAAACAATAACTGCTTTAAAATTAAAAACTGTTCATAAATAAATGAATGTTTATTTCTTAGTTTGGTTTTGCTTAGTTTATAGTAAGTTTAGGTGCTTTCATCTTATATGTATATATATAGAGAAAGAGAGAGAGCTTTAATTTTTATTTCAGTATTAGTAAAAAATTTTATTTATGTAATTCATGTTTTTTTAGGTTTAACCTTTTCATAGAATATTTATATTTTATTTCAGCTTCATTCAAAAATTTAACATTTATACTTTGAGGACAAATTTGCTCGGTCGAAAGTCGAGTTAGTTAAATCTGACGAAATCGAAGAAAAACAGTTCATAAATAGAGTAAAAATGCTTTATTTTTATTGTTAAAATTATAACGTTTGGTGTTTTAGTTTGGTAAGACAGCAGTAATAATATTTAGTCTTATTTGAAATAATCAAATATGGTATGAAGTCTAAAGTATGAGGGTTATTTTAGTATTATTGAGATATTAAAGTCGTGGCCTAATGGTTAGAGAGTCAGACTCGTAACCCAAAGGTTGTGGGTTCGAGTCTTGTACCGGCAGGGATTGTAGGTGGGGGGAGTGAATGCACAGCGCTCTCTCCCACCTTCAATACCACGACTGAGGTGCCCTTGAGCAAGGCACCGAACCCACAACTGCTCCCCGGGCGCCGCAGCATAAATGGCTGCCCACTGCTCCGGGTGTGTGTTCACGGTGTGTGTGTGTTTACTGCTGTGTGTGTGTGCACTTTGGATGGGTTAAATGCAGAGCACTAATTCCAAGTATGGGTCACCATACTTGGCCACATGTCACTTCACTTCATATTATTATAGTTTTTATTCGTATTTTGAATTAGTTTTTATATTATAATTTTTATTATTATTTTTCAAATATATTTATTTCCGTTAATTTGAGCTATTTTACTACATGAAGATCAGCTAAATGAAAATGAGAAATGTTGCCTTGGCAACTAAATGGAAATAAAATGTTTTTTTATATATATATATTTAATTCAAGTAATGAAAAATGTTTTGATTTTAGTTTCAGTTCACTATAATAACCCTGATGAGTATTTCTTTGGTCATTTATTTTGCTAGCTAGCTAGTGTTTGAGCTATACATTAAAGCCTTATATAAACTCCTCAGACGTCTCTGATATGCGGTGATAAAGCATCTCATCTCGGCGCTCCTCCCAGTTTGTCCAGCACCTTCAGGCCTCTCTCCTCGTACTCGGCTCTCGAGAGCCAGAAGGACTCCTTGTCTTTCATGATGTTGGCCAGCACCGCTCCTCCCATGAACACCATGTGTTTGCGCCGCGGAGGGCCTTCGATGCAGATCTTACATTTCTGTGGGAGAGAAAGTTGCTGGTGAAGGTCAAAATCAGCTTGATTGGAGCAAAACAAATGACGACTAATACAGGTGTTCAGTTTCTGACATATAGCCTGAATCTGAAATAGTTTATTGTGAGCAGTGCCTCTGTTAGCTTCATTTACATGTCAGCAGCAGCTCTCTCTCTCTTGCTTTTCTAAGGTCTTTGTGATGTAAAACTGCTCACCGGGGCCTCGTGTGTGAATGCTTTTAACACACTAATTGAGTTTTTGAAAAGTCCATACACTAGAGATCAATCAATCATAGATTGTGCGATAATTACAGTCATTGAAAAAAGCTCATTCCCAATTAATCGGTCAAAGTTTAATAAAAAACTATATATTGAACTGAATAAGGTGAATCTTTATATCATGGCATTATTATTTTATGAGGTAAATTAATTTGAAAAGAAAAATTGCACGAGATAAGACATTTTTAGACAATGTATCTTCAATTAATTTTTTGTTTTACAATATTTTCAATTGCCTTTTTTATATTTACAGTTTTTCATTTTAATTATAGTTTAGGTTTTAGTAATTTTACTGTGCTTTTATGATTTTATTAGTATTTGTATTTTAGTTTTACATTTAGTATTTTAAGTACTTTAACTTATTTCAGTTGTCAACATTTCTAATTAAATTAAAATTTAGAATTTTTCATATGACCCCTTTAATGAGGGGAAAAAACTACACTCCCATGAAGCATTTTAACTAGGGATGCACATTATTATCGGACTGATATCGGAATTGGCCGATAATGGCTTTAAATGTAAATATCGGCATTGGGGCCAGATATAAGAGGTTTTTTTTTTACTTTTTTTAAATAGTTTTTCATCTAATATTTATATATATATATATATATTTTTTCAGCTTAATTTCAATTACCAATTTTTTTTTTTTTTTTTTTTTTTTTTTTACAATATCAACACTGTAGCCCACTGGCAATTTGTTTTTGTCTCGTTTTAAGCATAAATCTAGCAATTTTGAGGTTTATGCTTAAAATAAGGGGATGGGGGGGGGGAGTATATTTCTAATGGGAAAATAATACAAATAAGCTTAAAAACAAAGCCTTAATATTGAACATTGTTTTGCTTCTCACATAAATTGATCTTGTTTTGAGGGTGTTTCTATTAGGGAGAAAAATACAGAAATCCTAGCATATAAATGAGCAACATTAGCATTATAACCGCTTACAGAGAGTTTCTCAGTGTCTCCCTTCAGCACTCTCTCCAGATACAGCTGCTTGATCTCGCGCTCCAAACGGGAAGGAAGTCCCGGATACATGGTGCTTCCTCCAGACAGGACGATGTGCTTGTAGAAATCCGACCTTCAGATGGACAGAAAAATCCAGATGGAAATCAATTTAATTTCTATCAGAAACAACTGTGACATGCTGAAAATGACCTCAGAGAAAGTGCTTCGGTTGGGTTTAACCTGAAATATTCCTTTTAAAAAACTAGCTGTGCTGCGTAAAGGCTCTCCAGAAGGTCTTGGATAAAAATACCCCCTGACTTGTTAGCAGAAGAACATTTGCAGGACAAATCTGTCCAATTACTGACCATACGTCAAGTCAACTTTTGCACAGAGTCAAGCATTAAGCGTCTGATTGAGGACGATGCTGTTGAATGATTCTGACCTGATGTCAATGTCTGCTGCCTGGATGGTGTTGAAGAGCAGTTCGGCCACACCAACACCCTCCACGTTAATGAGATGAGGCTGGAAAAGAGCCTCTGGCATGCCAAACCTCTCGCCTCCGACCATTATCGTCCGCCCATCTGGTAACTGCACACAAAAAAGGTCAGTCAAATTTGTATTTTTTGTAAAGAGGTCAGTCAAGTTTAAATATACATGCATGAGAAACTTATAGCAGCTCTCTTGTGCCCCCTATTTGCAGATACATAGAGTGCATCAGTGCTTTTTGAGTGATTTTTTTTCCCATACATTTTTCTTACAGGGATTTTTTTTTTTAGTTTTCATTAAAGAGTTAAAAGCCTTGAACCAAACCAACCTGCTACTGGGTGAATCACAACACTGCTTGGAAGCAAAAAAGTATTTGAAAATCAAACAAAAAGATAAAGGTACAAGACCAGCTTTAATGAGGGGAAAAAACTACAATCCCATGAAGCATTATAACTAGGGATGCATGATATTATCGGACCGATATTGGGGCCAGATATGTCTTGCCGATAAGAGGAATACATTAACTCACATGTGCTCAGGGTGTGCTAGCAATTAGATCATGTCAACAGTGTGGCTCATTCTTGAAGCAAAGTTTTGTCTGAATGATGATTAGATTCACTGTCTTGGATCACTGCATTTAAACTGAGAATGCATGTACAGAATGAAGCATTCAATGTGTGATAGAGTAAAAAGTAACAGCACCAGGGGCAGCCTCCCCCGGGTCCTAATGCCCGCTCTGTAAGGAGTTTTAATTCTGTAAGGGGCGCTGTTGGCCTACTTCTAATTAAATGAAAGCAAAATACACAAATAATATTTAGACTGTGTTTCTGATTAAACAGAGCAGTAATTGATGCCATAAAATGATGAGTATGTTTTGATTTAATTTAAAGGTCAGAAGCTATAGCTTACAGGAACAAACAAAAAAAAATCATAAACATGACACTTAAATTAAATAATTTTATATATACTGATTTGTTCATTCATGTGTAATATGTTACGTTTTTAAACAAATTATGAGCTCTAAAATATTTTCTGAATTTTTACAACTCTTTTGCTTTAGACCATTTACAAATGTTAAACCTTAAAATAAAAAGTTAAGGTTACTACTGCATCTTTCTGGAAAAAAATGCAGTGATTAATATATAGTTTATTATTTTCAAATCTTCAATGTACTGTTTTTATAAAATAACTTTATTATTATTTAATTCTAACAAATAAGTTCTTGTTAAAAACTAACCAAAATTAAAAATAATTATATATCAGTATCAGCCAAAATGAGCTGAAAATTATCGGCATATCGGATATCGGCAAAAATCCGATATCGTGCATCCCTAATTATAACTGACATAATCGCATTAAAAACTATGGTGTGATACAAAACTATTATTTTAAAGTTGTTGATTTTACTATAGAAACAGTATTTTACATTTATTACCAAATATCAGTAGTATATATACTAATATTGTTTGTGTAAGTATTGTGAGAGCGTAAAGAGATCAACTTGATTACATAATTGTCAGTGCATCATGGGAGTGGGCGGAGCTAAAGAGCTCTTGGCAACTGATTGGTGGAATTCTTGCACAGCATCATGGGTAATGTAGTTTTCACCACAAATTCCATTGTTTAACAGGGATATTTAAGAAAATAAGTTGAAATAATGCAAACAGATGGTTTGAACAAAAACATATACCATTGATTAACAACCATGAAGCTCACAACAGGTCTGTCTTTAAATATTTATAAGTTATCGTTAAAAATTATTTTCCCTAATAGAAATTGATGGTTTAATTGGAAATCTCAACTGGAAAGTTAAAGTAATATGCACTATATCTGTAATTCTCAGTTAGTTTTGGACAAGCAATATAGTATCAAACTTAGCCTATTTTTGTTCATGGTTTGCGAGGGCATTTCCTAGAATATCTTCATTTTCATCAAGTGTAAGAGTATTTTGTGTGTTTTTAAGTGTATTACTGTGTAGGACTCCACCAGGACACTGGTCTCATTGGCCAGTTTCTGTTCGTGCTCAGTGTTGTAGCCAACAAAACACAGATTCTCCTTCATCATCCGCACCGTCTCGAAGTCCGGATGAAAGATGTATTTTTGCTAACACTTATCATATATTGGTGATTTAAAAATAATAATAATTCTAGATTCTAGTTTTTAATCCATTTTAAGATAATTTGTGACCCTGGAGCACAAAACCAGTCTTAAGTCGCTGGGGTATATTTGTAGCAATAGATCTGTAATTCTCAGTTAGTTTTGGACAAGCAATATAGTATCAAACTTAGCCTATTTTTGTTCATGGTTTGCGAGGGCATTTCCTAGAATATCTTCATTTTCATCAAGTGTAAGAGTATTTTGTGTGTTTTTAAGTGTATTACTGTGTAGGACTCCACCAGGACACTGGTCTCATTGGCCAGTTTCTGTTCGTGCTCAGTGTTGTAGCCAACAAAACACAGATTCTCCTTCATCATCCGCACCGTCTCGAAGTCCGCCGTGTGGTTGAAGGCATAGCCTCGCAGGAGCAGAAGCTGCACAGATGAATATATAATGGATGAAAGATGTATTTTTGCTAACACTTATCATATATTGGTGATTTAAAAATAATAATAATTCTAGATTCTAGTTTTTAATCCATTTTAAGATAATTTGTGACCCTGGAGCACAAAACCAGTCTTAAGTCGCTGGGGTATATTTGTAGCAATAGTAATAGCAAAATTATCCATTTTTATTTTATGCCAAAAATCATTAGGATATCAAGTAAAGATCATGTTCCATGAAGATATTTTGTAAATGTCCTACCGTAAATATATCAAAACTTAATTTTTGATTAGTAATATGCATTGCTAAGAACTTCATTTAGACAACTTTAAAGGTGATTTTCTCAATGTTTAGATTTTTTGCACCCTGAGATTTCAGATTTTCAAATAGTTGTATCTCAGCCAAATATTGTCCTATCCTAAGCTTTCAGATGATGCATAAATCTCAATTTCGAAAAATTGACCCTTATGACTGGTTTTGTGGTCCAGGGTCACATTTATGAAAATTAGTCCGCAAAATAGACAGTTTAATGAAATATCTCAGGTAGAAGTTAAACTCGAAGGCATCTGTGAATTAATACTGATTACAGTAATGCATTTACAGTGCAAGCCAAGAGTCCTGATATTAATATGTCACAGTTTCCACAAAAATATGAAGCAGCACAACTGTTTTCAACATTGATAATAACCAGAAATGTTTCTCGAGCAGCAAATCAGCATATTGGCATGATTTCTGAAGATCATGTGACGCTGAAGACTGGAGTAATGATGCTGAAAATACAGCTTTGATCACAGAAATAAATTACATTTTATAATATGCTCAAAGAGAAAACAGTTACTTTAAATTGTAATAATATTTCAAAATAGTAAGTCATTTTGATTAAATAAATGCAGCCTTCTGCGTACCATAAATTGAAGAACACTGTTCTCCAAAACAACTTTGGACCCCACTGATATGGATGCAGAAGTTTGGAAAGACATGAGGATGAGTAAATGATGACAAACTGCTCGTTTTTGAGGTGAACTGTCTCTTTTAACATGTACTGAACCGGTAACATTGCACTAAAGTGTTCGTCCTCGGTTTCCATGGTGAGAACAGAAAAGTGGAAAGGAAAATGTCACCTTAATCAGACATCCTGCGACGTCTAAACGGCGCGTGAGGTGAGGCAGAGAGAGTCACACCGTCTCCTGAGTCGACCACCACACCGGTCAACAAACCTGCCACACGAACACAGCATGCACTCAGGGTTGCCAAGTCTGCGATTTTCAGAAATGGGCCCCTTTTAAACGGTTGTTGCGAGTTGATTTTTTTCCTGCGTGTTTGACATGTTCAATGTTGGGAAGGTTACTTTGGAAATGTTAGAAAAGTTACCCTGTTTAAAATGTAATAAGTAGTGTGACTATTTCAATTACTTTATTAATGTAACTGATTACATTTGATTACTTTTCTACATTTCTAATGAATGTTTTCAACTGTTAATCATTTTCAATCATTTAAAGCAGACAGGGTTAACCTTACAGTAGCACTCGACACTGATTACGGTCAAGACTTTCAAAATCCTTCTTCACTTGAATTGAGATCATAATAATTTAATTTAAAACACAGCCACCACAAAATCAGACTTTAGCACTCGACTCTTTACTTTGAGATCATTCTGAGGTTAAATACAGATTTAAAATGTTTTTGAAATCTTTTTCCATTTCTTTTACTGAAATAAAATAAAAAATCTTTTACTGAAATCTTTTAATGTTTTACTGTTTTTTAAATCAAATCTTTGCACAGCTATCACAGGAAACCTTGGAAAAAAAGTTCATCTTAAAAAATAAAGCATATTCTTAAACCCAAATAGGAAATAAAACAGTTAAGCATATTCCGTGTCCTAAACTCCTGAAACATTGGTGTCTCATATTTTAAAGCAGTCAATGCAATTTGGGAAAGAAATCAATAATATCTGCATGTGCGTGAAAATATTCAGATGTAACCCACTTTGTAATTGTTAACAATTTCATAAATAACCGTAATTTAATTACACTTTTTTTCTCAGTAAATGTGACAAATGTAACAGTTACATTTATTTTGTAATTTAACTACGTACCGCTGTTACATGTAACTAGTCACTCCCCAACACTGGACATATTGCATATTTGACTGGAATGTTTATATTGATATATTTTAGGCCCATTTTCTTTCTACCAAATGCAAGGTGACAAGTTTTGTGAGGGAGGGTACCATCCAGCCTTTGGGCTTCTTTGAAAACAGACTGATTTTTCAAATCCCGCCTTTTAAATAAAACAGACAATCGCCGATTGATAAAGTTATCGTGTCTTAGGACTGCACATGCGCAATGGCTGGATCAACCCGAAGATTTTTTTAATGCTAATTGAGCTTAAAGGGATAGTTCACCCAAAAATTTAAATTCTGTCATCAATTACTCACCCTCATGCCGAACACAAATTAAGATATTTCTGATGAAATCTGAAAGCTTTCTGACCCTCCATGAAGGGTATTACTACGATCAAGGCCCAGAAACGTAGTAAGGACATCGTTAAAATAGTCCATGTGACATCAGGGGTTAAACCATAATTTTACGAAGCTATGACAATATTTTTGTGTGCAAAGAATACTAAAATAACAACTTTATTCAACAATACTTCTTCTCCTAGGGCGCAATTTTGGAGAGTCACGACGCATGCGCAAGCTCTCCTCTAAATGTAAACAAGGCGCAGCGCGTGCGTGTTCAACGTCAGCTGCATCACACGCATTTGTTGTTTACATGCAGGAAAATCATGCGCATGCATCATTATAATACCCTCCAAAATGGCACTCTAGGGTGACGCGGAGGAGAAGAATTGTTAAATAAAGTTATTTTAGTTTTCTTTGCACATAAAAAGTATTCTCGTAGCTTCATAAAATTACGGTTGAACCCCTGATGTCACATGGACTATTGTAACGATGTCCTTTCTACGTTTCTGGGCCTTGATCGTGGTAGTAGCCTACCCTTGCTGTCTATGCATGATCAGAAAGCTCTCGGATTTCATCAAAAATATTTGTGTTCTGAAGATGAACGAAGGTCTTACGGGTTTGGAACGACATGAGGGTGAGTAATTAATGACCGAGTTTTCATTTTTGGGTGAACTATCCCTTTAAGAAACGATATTTATGGGAAAGTTCATGTCAGATTATTTGCTCATTACAAATATGTTATTTAAACGTTTAAATAACAAAACTTTCATAACATTTACATTTACCGTTGTTTATGTTGAGACAATGAAATATCCAACGCAACTACTAAACCTATTTTTTAATCTTCCGCTTACTTTTTTTAAAGATGAAACCGTAAGGCATCATTACGTATTCTAATGATAAATTGTTCTAAGTTGTGATAACTAATCAAAGCAATTTTTTCAGTGTTGTGATATTAGGGTGATTGGGTTAGTTTGGCCTATTTTTGATTACCCATTGACCTAGTTTTGTTTTGCAGACCTGGCAACCCTTTTTCATCGACGTTCAGCACATTTCAGAGGTTCACCGGTCTGTTTTACCCTGAGCGTAGAGAGTCAGCACGGCCTGAATGGCTCGGCGATCTTCTGCCGGTTCTTCAGCGGGTTCAGGGGCGGCTCCGTCAGCAGGGCCTTACAGTCGGGAGGGTTGATGTTGAGCCGCTGCGGGCCGAACGTGTGATCCCACAGGTGCAGCATGTCCTCCCAGCAGCGGACTATCCCGATCTCCATGGGGTACGAGACCTCCAGCATGGAGCGGCATTCGCTCGCCTCATCACCAACCATCAGATCCTGAAGAGAGGCAAACAGTGCTGACTTCAGTATTGAACGAGTAAAAAACAATAACACATTATTAAAGCATTGAGGGTGTTGAATTTTTAATTATAACACGGATAGTTCCGGTCCTTGATTCTGATTGGCTGAGCCGCGTTCAAAGCTGTAGTAAATTACTCTACAAACACACACCTTTGTTTACGTTTGTGTGTTGCTCTGCAACCACTTTGTTGGAACCACAACTGTTTCTGAGGAACTACATTGATTGGTGGATTTTATTTTGTGAAACCTTACTACGTATATGGAATAACCGTTTTATAAAAGCAATAAGCCCCGTGAAGCCGTGGTTTACAGTGAATTTTATAACAGCTTGCCTAACAACGCCCCTTAGCTGTTATAAATTCACTGTAAACCACGGCTTCTTGGGGCTTATTGCTATATTATGCTTATTTACTTTAATAAAAAAAGTATTTTTATTCAATTCATTTAAAAATGCATCTGTGTATTCAATTAATTATATACTCTTGCCAATTTAAAGATGGAGTATAGTTTCTGCAGCAAAAATAATGAATCTCGCGCAGCTCTAATAATCTGCTGTTTAATGTCAACGGTCTTGACATTTTTTAAAAGAAAATTGTTTTGTTATATATCTGAAAAATATAAACCTATATTAGAATATGACAGTGTATATGTTGTTTATATTACATTTCTGTGATTATTGAAATGTTTGAATCAGTCTTGAAATGTATGAAAGGACAAGGGATATGTTATAGCATTAAATAATATGGAATAAGGCACTTAAATGTACAATAGAAGATATATTAAAACGAGGAATAGAATTATTCTAAATCATTATAAATCTACAAATGAGAGATGTTTTATTGCTATCTTGTAAGATGACAATGTGTATTAGTGTAATTCATTTATACTACATTAGTATGATATATTTATTAATATTTTGAATTATTTAATATTTTGATATTTTCAGGTTGTATTTTAGTTTTGTCATTTTTATTGTTTGTTTGTTTTAAGCAGTTCTTTATTTTCTAACTTTATTTTCTTTTTATTTCTTTTAACAGTTTTATTTCAATGTAATTGTAGTGTTTTAAATGTATTTCCTTCACTACTTGGTATTACAACATTTTAAAATTTCATTCATTTTTTTCATATAATATATATATATATTTTTTTTTTCAGCTTTATTTATTTATTTTTGGCTGGATAACTCACCTTGATCTCTATATTCCCAACTTTTGTGTCTGACCGAATGATGGGACGTTTAAAAGTTTAGTTAAGAATGTCAGAAGCTTTTAAAACGGCAATATATTTAGTTCCATGTACGTTTCCTTCAACCTTCATTTCAACACAAATAGTGCTGATGTTCAGTCCTGTGCATCAGTATCCAGTATTTAAATCAGTGATATTCAGTAGCAGCAGATATAGCGTTTTAGCCCCATTATAATGACTTGTGTATCTCTTACCCCCGTCCCATTGTCACAGATGACCACTTTCCTCCCGCCGCTGTCCATGCTGTTTCAGATGAGCTGCAGGGACTGTCAGTGCATTCGGTGACGATGCAGACGCTCGTCAGTCTCAGTCTGGCTGTTTTGTGAAGTGAGGTCAGATCTAAAGGGGCCGGTTTACCTGAGGATTATTTTTTTTTATCTTGCACAGTTACACTATAGACATGTCATTTAATGGAAACGTAATGCACAAATCTTAGAGTAAAACCTGTTAATTTCTGAACTGCCAATTATCTTATCACACAGTAAATATGTGAGCCTGGAGCACAAAAGCAGTGTTAAGTCGCTGGGGGATATTTGTAGCAATAGCCAACAATACATTGTATGGGTCAAAATTATCCATTTTTCTTTTATTCCAAAAATCATTAGGATAATAAGTAAAGATCATGTTCAGTAAAGATATTTTGTAATTTTTTTATACAAGTATGGATCAGAAGATACAAATTTCTTCTTTTGTGTTTTACAGAATTAAATGATGCTAATATTTGAATTTATTCCTTCAAATGGTGATTTAGGTTTTGTAAAGCTGTATTATTTGAACGGGTCATTTAACGGGTTCTTTGTTTTGCCAGCTGTTTAGCATCTACAATTCAAACTCTTCAAGTCTCTTCAAAAATAATTTCATTTATTTCAAAACTGCAAACAACAGACAAATGAAAACAAGACAGTCGCGTTCTTCATGTGACTTCGGTGAGTATGTGTGTGGAAATGATAAATGACAGATGATCGTACAGTTTGATGTCGTAGGCACATAAAAAGCTGAGTGTTCACTGAAATGAAATGGACAGTATGTTGATGTGTCCTAAATTCACAGCGAGGTCAGCAGCATTAATATTCCATAACATGTGAGTTAATCTATGTTCATCATGATTATATTCCTGTGTAAAACAATTCAATGGAGCTAAATCCTCATTTAACAACAAAATGCACAAGCAACTGACACAACCTACACGATGTTCTTATGAAAACATACAGCAGCACGTTACTTCTACCTTCAAGATCAAACCGTTTCATGTTTATAGTGCTATGAAAGGCCTGGCTGGACCATCTACACTAGACTTTGAATACAAAATATGCATAATATATGTCCTTCTGTGTGATATGTCTCATATTTTGTGCCACCTGAGTATTAGAATGATTGAAAAAGCCAATGAACCTGAAAAGATTGATTTGGCACGTGCCTATTAAGAGGTCCAGTCTTAAAATTGTAGCTCCTCTTTGGTCAGGGACGGACCAAACACGAAAAAGGGAGTAACTTTGTCCTTTTTAGTCAGATTTCTTAACAGCAAATCGAGCTGATTCCTCAGTCTTTCCTTTAAGTGCATGTCTAAGCAGCAGTCCTCTGCCCTCCAGATGCTTCAAAGCCTCATGTGTTTCCAGTGCAGGCATTCTTCACGACTCAAAGTCACTGTCGCTGCTGACAGATATGTCCGGCGTGGAGGCCCCGGTCCCCCGCGGCCCCGTGCCCGAGCTGCAGTCGCTGTTCTCCCCCGGGCTCCCGGGACGATGCGGTGAGGAGCCCTGGAGGTGCGTGTTGTGCTCCGAGGAGCGTTCTGGAAAACTTCCGGAGGGAAGGAGGGAGGAATCTTGCTGCAGCCTGGGGGGAAAAAAGAGAGAGCAGTAGATGGATATTTACTCTTGAGATGCAAATCAGCATAGACACATTTGAAGCTCCTACACTCTTAAAGGGTTAGTTCACCCAAAAGCTAAATTTCTGTCATTAATTTCTCACCCTCATGTCGTTCCAAACCCGTAAGACCTCCGTTCATCTTCGGAACACAAATTAAGATATTTTTGATGAAATCCAAGAGCTCTCTGACCCTACCATAGACAGCAAAGATACTTACACGATCAAGGCCCAGAAACGTAGCAAGGACATCGGTAAAATAATCCATGTGACATCAGCTACGAGAATACTTTTTGTGTGCAAAGAAAACAAAAATAATGACTTTATTCAACAATTTGTCTCCTCTGCATCACCCTATAGCACCATTTTGGAGAGTATCACATACGTAAACAACGTATGCAATGTATGTATGCGGATATGCTGTTTATGTTGTTTCCATTTTGATCTGAACGTAAACAGCATATTCGCATACATACGCTCTTTACGTATGTGATATTCTCCAAAATGGCACCAGGGTGACACAGAGGAGACGAATTGTTGAATAAAGTCGTTATTTTTGTATACAAATTTTTACAAAATTTGTATACAAAAAGTAAGAGTATACAAAAAGTATTCTCGTAGCTTCGTAAAATTACGGTTGAACCACTGATTACATGGATTATTTTAACGATCTCCTTGCTACGTTTCTGGACCTTGATCGTGGTATTACCCTAGCTGCCTATGGGAGGACCAGAGAGCTCTCAGAATTCATCAAAAATATCTTAATTTGTGTTCTGAAGATGAACGAAGGTCTTACGGGTTTGAAACGACATGAGGGGGAGTAATTAATGACAGAATTTTCATTTTTGGGTGAACTATCCCTAACCCATAAAGGTTCCAAAAAGAGGTTTTTCACAGTGATGCCATAGAAGAACCATTTTTGGTTTCCCAAAGAGTCCTTCAGCGAACATTTCTTAAAAATAACCTTTTTTTTCTTTATGTGAAGAACATTTAAAGGGGTCATCGGATGCCCATTTTCCACAAGTTGATATGATTCTTTAGGCTCTTAATGAAAAGTCTGTAACATAGTCTGGTTAAAATTTCTCAATGGTAGTGTAAAAAACCCTTTTTATACCCTGTCAAAAACAGCTCTTTTCAGATCAAGCCGTTTTTGTAGCATTTCCCTTTAAATGTTAATGAGCTCTGCTGACCCCGCCCCTCTCTTCCAGCTGCTCTCAGAGAGACTGTTTACTTTAGCCGCACTCATCGTGAAACTTGCTAATTAGCACATTTTTAGGAAAGGTGATTTGCAAAGATTCATTACAAAACATTACACTCACTTCTTCTGTAGATGAGGCTGGATCATGAATGATTCGCGCGAACATAGACGCATTTATGTAGATCGGGGGGCGCATTCCCTTCAGAAACAAACATAACCCACTGCGAGTTCAGCGGCTCAGATGTCGGAGTAAATGACGACTGCTATGTTCATTATTACATCCAACAACAGAACACCTCAGTCGCTCAGGAGTCATTCTTGTCTACATCTGCTCCGGTGGTGAAACACTGGCGGACTGATGACAGCTCACTCAGGGCGGAGCTAAAACACCACTCCAGTCTGTGCTGAAACACTGCTGTCAATCAAACTATCATGGGAGGGGCCTGTCTGTGTGACGTCACTCAGGGCGGAGCTAAGACGCCAGTCCAGTCTGTGCTGAAACGCTACTGTCAATCAAACTATCGTGGGAGGGGCCTGTCTGTGTGACATCACACGGCATCTGAGATCGGCTCGATTTGAGAAAGGGGAAAACATTTAACCAGATTTTTAAAAAAACACCGGGTGGATTTTTATCATTATATGGTGGTTGTGTACACACACTGCCAACACACATTTCAGTTCAAACAACTTGTAAAACTGCATGTAGCATCCTATGACCCCTTTAAGGGAAAAAGGACCATAAGGGAAGTCCATATAACTTGTGCACTTTATTAAGCTTTCTGAAGCTATACAATATTTGGTGTAAGAAACGCACCCAAATTTAACTATATGCGAATATATCATATGCATAGTTTTATAGTGCTTTTGACCTAATATTAATTAATGGATCTGAGCAAACATGAATTAACAAAGAAACACTTTTATGAATTAACATTAACAAAGATTACAAAATATATTGCAACAAATGCATTGCTCACTGTTAGTTAATATTAGTTAATGCATTAATTAACATCAAATATTGAACATGATTGTAAAGAGTTATCATTATTTTATATGAGCTGTTCATATTACTGGCTTTATTTAATACCATGCAATGACCTGTGCATTTACGTTGGTAGTATTTTTAGTATATTTAATACATTATAATAGTATTTATTAAAAGTTTGAATTAGCTTTTATTTATGTATGCATATCTTTTATATTTACTTAAGTTTTAGTATATTATAATGTGCTTTTGTCATTTTTATTGGATTTGTGTTTTTTATATTTCTAATATAGCCTTAATTTCAGTTGTAGTTATAATGTAATTTTTTGTACATTAACTAATTGCAGTTAGTTGCTGAGGCAACATTTCTCATTTATGTATGTTTTTTATATTTCTACTTAATATTCATATTTTATTTTATTTAAACTATATTTCAAATAATGAAAATGATTTGAATAGTTTTGGCTAACATTAACAACACCAAATGAGCAATGAAATACAAGTTGGCAAATACAAGTTTCAAGACAAATCTCAATTAATCATGTCTTGTTTTTTGTTTCTCAGCCATTCATTTTTACAGTGTAGCTGTAATATACGATGCTTGTTTGTGTACCTGTTTTTAGCAGACGCTGCTCTGTCCCGCTGTCTTCTGTTTTTGAACCAGTTGCCCACCTGAGTGGGTGTGAGTCCTGTGGCCTGAGCCAGATGACGCTTTCTGGAGGGGTTTGGATAGGGATCCTGCAGGTACCATTCCCTCAGGAGGCTACGGGTTCGCTCCTGAAAACACAAAACCAAGTCCAAAAAATGACAGTGACTTAAGTTACAGTATCGTTCAAGAATTTGAACGATAGGCTGCAGTAAAACAGTGAAATATTATTACAATTTAAAATAGCTGTTTTCTGTGTGAATATATTTTATAATGTAATTTATTCCTGTGATGCGCAGCTGTATTTTCAGCATCATTACTCCAGTCTTCAGTGTCACATGATCTTCAGAAATCATTCTAATATGCTGATCTGCTGCTCGAGAAAGTATTATTATCAATGTTGAAAATGGTTGCGCTACTTTATTTTTTTGTGGAAAATGTGATACTTTTGGGGGGAATTGAATATAAAGTTCAAAAGAACAGAATTGATTTAAAAGAGAAATCTTTTTAAAACGTTATAAAAGTCTTTACTATCACTTTTGATCAATTTAATGCATAAAAGTGTTTTTTTTTTTTACTTACCGACTCCAAACATTTAAATGCTAGAGTTGACTGAATCACACATTCATCCTTTTTTTTTTTTTTTTTTTTTTACACATTTTTTAATTTTCCAAGAATGTTTCTCATTTATTTGCATAAATCATCAGATGTTTGTGCACATTTTCAGAAATGACCTGTAATAACCTATTTGTAACCCTGGACTACAAAACCACTCATAAGGGTAAATATTTCTAAGCTGAATAAATAAGCTCTCCATTGATGTATGGTTTGTTAGGACAGGACAATATTTGGTCAAGATACAACTATTTGAAAATCTGGAATCTGAGGGTGCAAAAAAATCTAAATATTGAGAAAATCATCTTTAAAGTTGTCCAAATGAAGTTCTTATCAATGCATATTACTAATCAAAAATTAAGTTTTTTACTGTATATATTTATGGTAGGAGATTTACAAAACATCTTCACAGAACATGATCTTTACTTGATATCCTAATGATTTTTGGCATAAAAGAAAAATCTATAATTGTGACCCATACAATGTATTGTTGGCTATTGCTACAAATATACCCCAGCGACTTAACACTGCTTTTGTGCTGCAGGGTCACATATGGTGAAGCTTAGTGTCTTTTAAAAAGCTTGAGATGGATAACAGCATTATATCTCATTAAAGCACATTTAAAATAATCAGTCTGCAGGGTAGGATGTATTTATAGATCACTATAACCTGGAGAAACAAGACAATCAGTCTCATTACACTGGCAAAAAAAATACAAATGCGAGTAACATCTAAATTAACCAAAGTTATTCAAGTCAAAAATCAACTTTCCCTCATATGCACTGTTTATAGTGTTGATTTGTTGCACTCAGCTTCACAGTATACACTCGTAGTCGTGCAACAGTCGATATTTCATCACGATGTCCTTGGAAATCCAAGCTAAGAAGGGCAGAAATTGTTATTAGGCTTAAAGCACTGTTCTGGGATCAGGCCTTCTGAAGTCAATCCCGGTTTGTGTGTTAAGGCACTAGCGATCATATACCGTCTGCTGCAGTGATTACGCTCCATTTCCACCTTTGTGAAGTGAACCAGCACACAGACCACTTTATAATCCACTTTCCGTTTCAATTCATATTCGGCCGGTCTGCAAAAACAATCACGGACTCGGGGAATCGTTATGAGGGCTTTGCAAAGCAGTTTAGCTGTGAGTTAATCTGGCCACTCGCGTCTGGAGCAGGGTGAAAAGGTAGAAAGTCATCGTGGGGAATGAGAGCTTAAATGCCACAGGTGGTCCCCGGCTCAAGAGGCTTAAGCAGTGCCGGGAGAGTCTCTGCCTGCAGGAGCTCGGCATGCTGTCGTAGCTGCTGACGAATAATGCCGTGTTTGCATTGTGCTGTGGAGAATGAAGCGCAATTAAGCCCTCATTTGTTTGCACTGCGACTGTTTAAATACACTTTAAAAGTGAAAATGTAGAGCTATTTCTGCTTAGTCAGGCCCTCGAAATTACTTTGTTCGTCACATTCGATTATATTTTTGCCTGGAATTGAGCCAGGAAAAGTAGGTTTTACAACAAGAAGCACTTTTGTTTTTAGATGACGAAACATTTTAGTGCACAAACAATATTTAGACTTTGTTAGACTTTAAGTTGCACTGTAAAAAGTTGTTTTTCAAAGTTGTAAATAAAGATTATTGTTGCACGTTTTACAAAAAATTATTTGTAATATTAAGTCTATTTACTTAAAAATGTCATGTTTATTCAATGTTACTTTCCGTTTCTTTGTAATTATTTGTGAAACTGACTAATTTCTGACTGAAAATTATTACATCATTTTTTTTCAGTATATATATATATGTGTGTGTGTGTGTGTGTGTGTGTGTGTGAGTGAGTGTGAGTGAGTGAGTGAGTGAGTGTGAGTGAGTGTGAGTGTGTGTGTGTGTGTGTGTGTGTGTGTGTGTGTGTGTGTGTGTGTGTGTGTGTGTGTGTGAGTGAGTGAGTGTGTGAGTGAGTGTGTGTGAGAGTGAGTGTGTGTGTGTGCGTGTGAGAGAGAGAGTGTGTGTGTGTGTGAGTGCGTGTGTGTGTGTGTGTGTTCTAGATGGTCAGCAGATATTGATCTTGTAAGTGTTTTCATAATATTTACACTAAATTCACTATTACAAATATGATATAATTTATATAAAGTCATTTTAAAAATAAAATTTATCCATTGACTAGATTGTTTTCTGAACTGACTGATTTACTGGCTTATAAATATCTGTGTAGAAATAGTTTCTAGGTTAAATAATTAGTTTCAGTCGATACTTGAAATTAGTTTTGTAGATCAATATATTTTGTGCATATGAATTTCTTTAGAAGACTAAATATGTAATTGAAATGCATGAGTTAGGAGCGGAAAGTGAAGGAAACGCTTCCACAAGTTCTTACTGCTTAAAGGCTGATGGATATGTTTGAGAGCATTGCAACTTCAAAGGAGATCAAATATGAGGGAGTTTGAATTTATGGTCACTGCACAACCCTCATCTTTCCATCTGTGCGGTTTCAAAGCTTTTATGACCAATATCAATTTAAAATGTGGCAAGTAGTCGTAATAAGTGGGCATGTATCAAAATATCCTTCCTTCAGTCTTTATAACTTTACATTCTCAGAAAAAAAGGTACAAAATCTGTCACTGGTGGGGTAACTTTTCAAAAGCACTTTTGTAGCCTACCTTATTTTCCCCTAAGGGTGCTTATTAGTAGGCTACTTTAAAGGTACATACAGTGGTGGCCAAAATGATTAGAACACTAGTATTTTCAGCAGCTAAAAAAATGGTTTTAAGTCAGTTATTTCTATCTTTTGCTGTAGTGTGTCAGTAGGAAATATCAGTTTACATTTCCAAACGTTCATTTTGCCATTAATTGTAATAATCCAGTGAGATTTTTGCCTGACAGCAGCCAGTGCTCCACACAGAGATCTGATCATCATCAGTCTGTCTGAGATTACATGAAGAAACAGAACAAACTGAGACAGACTCAATCCAAAAGAACTGTGGCAGCGTCTCCAAGACGCGTCAAGAAACCTAAAAAAGCTGCTTTAAACGCAAAGGATGCTCACACCAAATGTTGATTTAATTTAGTTACTAGAAGTTAATTGATTAAGAAAATTTATTTATGGCACTATCATGACAGCATCCTAATTTTACACAAGTGCCTAAAACCTTTAAC
>NW_015506351.1:15033-19405 GCF_001515645.1 Sinocyclocheilus grahami | reverse complement strand
GTGTGTGTGTGTGTGTGTGTGTGTGTGTGAGTGAGTGTGAGTGAGTGAGTGAGTGAGTGTGAGTGAGTGTGAGTGTGTGTGTGTGTGTGTGTGTGTGTGTGTGTGTGTGTGTGTGTGTGTGTGTGTGTGTGTGAGTGAGTGAGTGTGTGAGTGAGTGTGTGTGAGAGTGAGTGTGTGTGTGTGCGTGTGAGAGAGAGAGTGTGTGTGTGTGTGAGTGCGTGTGTGTGTGTGTGTGTTCTAGATGGTCAGCAGATATTGATCTTGTAAGTGTTTTCATAATATTTACACTAAATTCACTATTACAAATATGATATAATTTATATAAAGTCATTTTAAAAATAAAATTTATCCATTGACTAGATTGTTTTCTGAACTGACTGATTTACTGGCTTATAAATATCTGTGTAGAAATAGTTTCTAGGTTAAATAATTAGTTTCAGTCGATACTTGAAATTAGTTTTGTAGATCAATATATTTTGTGCATATGAATTTCTTTAGAAGACTAAATATGTAATTGAAATGCATGAGTTAGGAGCGGAAAGTGAAGGAAACGCTTCCACAAGTTCTTACTGCTTAAAGGCTGATGGATATGTTTGAGAGCATTGCAACTTCAAAGGAGATCAAATATGAGGGAGTTTGAATTTATGGTCACTGCACAACCCTCATCTTTCCATCTGTGCGGTTTCAAAGCTTTTATGACCAATATCAATTTAAAATGTGGCAAGTAGTCGTAATAAGTGGGCATGTATCAAAATATCCTTCCTTCAGTCTTTATAACTTTACATTCTCAGAAAAAAAGGTACAAAATCTGTCACTGGTGGGGTAACTTTTCAAAAGCACTTTTGTAGCCTACCTTATTTTCCCCTAAGGGTGCTTATTAGTAGGCTACTTTAAAGGTACATACAGTGGTGGCCAAAATGATTAGAACACTAGTATTTTCAGCAGCTAAAAAAATGGTTTTAAGTCAGTTATTTCTATCTTTTGCTGTAGTGTGTCAGTAGGAAATATCAGTTTACATTTCCAAACGTTCATTTTGCCATTAATTGTAATAATCCAGTGAGATTTTTGCCTGACAGCAGCCAGTGCTCCACACAGAGATCTGATCATCATCAGTCTGTCTGAGATTACATGAAGAAACAGAACAAACTGAGACAGACTCAATCCAAAAGAACTGTGGCAGCGTCTCCAAGACGCGTCAAGAAACCTACCTGCAAAGCTCCCTGAAAAAACTACGCGCAAGTGCACCGAGGGCAAAAGCTGCTTTAAACGCAAAGGATGCTCACACCAAATGTTGATTTAATTTAGTTACTAGAAGTTAATTGATTAAGAAAATTTATTTATGGCACTATCATGACAGCATCCTAATTTTACACAAGTGCCTAAAACCTTTAACAGTACCGTTTAACAGTACCGGCTGGGTCAAAACAACCCAATAGCTGGGTTTGTCACTTTTTAACCCAGCGCTGGGTTCCTTCAGTCTTTATAACTTTACATTCTCAGAAAAAAAGGTACAAAATCTGTCACTGGTGGGGTAACTTTTCAAAAGCACTTTTGTAGCCTACCTTATTTTCCCCTAAGGGTGCTTATTAGTAGGCTACTTTAAAGGTACATACAGTGGTGGCCAAAATGATTAGAACACTAGTATTTTCAGCAGCTAAAAAAATGGTTTTAAGTCAGTTATTTCTATCTTTTGCTGTAGTGTGTCAGTAGGAAATATCAGTTTACATTTCCAAACGTTCATTTTGCCATTAATTGTAATAATCCAGTGAGATTTTTGCCTGACAGCAGCCAGTGCTCCACACAGAGATCTGATCATCATCAGTCTGTCTGAGATTACATGAAGAAACAGAACAAACTGAGACAGACTCAATCCAAAAGAACTGTGGCAGCGTCTCCAAGACGCGTCAAGAAACCTACCTGCAAAGCTCCCTGAAAAAACTACGCGCAAGTGCACCGAGGGCAAAAGCTGCTTTAAACGCAAAGGATGCTCACACCAAATGTTGATTTAATTTAGTTACTAGAAGTTAATTGATTAAGAAAATCTATTTATGGCATTATCATGACAGCATCCTAATTTTACACAAGTGCCTAAAACCTTTAACCCAGCGCTGGGTTCTATTTAACCCAGCATTTTTTAGCGTGTACTGTAGCTACTGACTTCATTTTTTAGTTACTCCCCAACACTGGGCCCCATGCACTCACAGATTCTCCTGAGAGTGCACAATGAAGTTTGGCATGTGTCTCACCTTAAAGCAATGCGTCTTCTTTCCAGCCCATTTTAAGCCAGCAATACAAACATTTTTAAACAACAGTTGACTTAAATAAAATAACCCAGCATGTGTTCTGTCCAATATTTACCCAGCGCTGGGTTGCCAAATAACCCAAGTTTTTAATAACCCAGCATTTTTTAGAGTGCAGTTACTCCCCAACACTGGGCCCCACTCACAGATTCTCCTGAGAGTGCGCAATGAAGTTTGGCATGCTTCCCGTGTGTCTCACCTTAAAGCAGTGCGTCTTCTGCTCTCCGTCCCAGATGGTCCGAGGAAGGGGAAACTTCTTCCGGATGCGGTACTTCTCCACCGGGCCCAGCGGCCTCCCCCGCAGGCGCTCCGCCTCGCGGTAGTGCGCGTCCAGCCACAGGTCCTGCAGCTTGGCGTGGGACTCCCGAGTGAAGCGGTGGCTCTGCAGGATCTGATAGAGAGCCTCGAAGTTTCCTCCGTGGAAGGCGACGAGAGCGCGGGCGCGCATCACCGACTCCTGCCGGTTGAGCAGCTCTCCGGCGGAACCGGGCACCGCGGCGGGCAGCGACCAGAGGAAGCGACCCAAGCGCTCCATATCTCCAGTCTCCTCCAGATTCTCGCAGACTCGAGCCACCTGCTCAGGTGTGAACAGCGGCAGGGGAAACATGGCTGGGTTTTAGGGTTGCGTTTGGCGCGTCTGATTATATCGCCATTGCGCGCAAGTTTCGCTTTACAATCTCTCCAGGATACACCTGTTATATAATGCACCTCTAAAGCGAGCGACTTCCCGGTAGGATCTGGGGGGAATCGCGGAGCGGCGGTGTCTTCCAGTTCTAGTAAAGGAGGAGCGGCAGAAGTCAAGCCTATTTATAGAGAGATTGAATTAGCATCTTTGCACTTGTTTTGAGGAGGATTATGCGCCTCGGTCATTAGCCGCTCCGCGGGGTGCTGTTCGCGGAGGGACTGACGGGATGATCGGGTTGTTTGACTAAAACTGTGGAGCACATTAACTGTCACAGGCTTATTTCATTCTGCTGGGTGAATGGAAACCTGATGCAGCCAGTGAAAACCGTTCTGGTTTATATAGCACATGATCATTTATATGATGAACATGCAAGTGAATTTTTTGTCATTTATAAACTGTACACATGCATGATGCATGCATTTTTTTTCTTAATGATAAATTGCATTTATAATAATTTAGCATTTAGTTATTACATCTATCAAACGACTTGCAGATTATTTCTGGTTGAGAAGACTGACTAGTCACTTGCATCTTACTAGTAGGTCAAATAAGAATATAACAATTTCTATTTAAATATTTAAAAATAATTAATAATAATAATCAGCTATACAAACTATAATACAATTTTTATTACAAATAACAAATATTTAACAATAATTTTAGTAATTAAAAATATATTTATAAATATTCTTTATACAAATTATTATTCTGTCTATCTTTGTAACCCATAAAACCTACTGCCTTGTTGGTGAAAATGAGTAGAAACTTAATTTAAAAATCAAAATAATTATAAAAAATATTATTTTGCACAGAACTGTGGAATCGACAAAATTTTTGATTGAATTTTGATCAAACTGAGGTTGATTTTCACACTTCTCTCTGAATTCTTCAGCCAGTCCTGAACCGTCAGAGACTTCTTTCATTCTGCTGGATGAATGGAAAACTGAACCTTATATAGCACATGATACCTGTATTACCTGTGAATAAGATGCAGTGCTCAGCGATGTGAGATTGTAGTGATATTATTAACATCATTTTAACTATACACTATTAAAAATGAAGGTATTTTGTTGGTGTTGATGACCTTTCCAATCCACAAACAGTGGAAAAGGGTTCTTAAAAAGTTCCTAATACTAAGAAAAGTGGTTCTTTTACAGAACTGTTTGCTTCTTTGACGAACCAAAAATGGTTCTTCTGTGGCATTGCTGTGAAAACCCACTTCTGAAACCTTTAAGTATATCAGTGGTTATGAAATCTTTCAAATGTATGTAAATGCAGCTTACTGTTCTTATTTTACACTGTAAAAAAAAATCCGTAAAATTTACGGTAAAAAAAACGGCAGCTGTGGTTAGCTGTGGGAGCGAAGTTTTAGGTTTTACGGGTTTTA